>NC_138138.1:34055989-34298489 GCF_964188305.1 Podarcis bocagei | reverse complement strand
CCACCATTCCCTCGTAAATTATTGCTGCCTTTTATGTTTTTTTCTTTTCCTTCTGGTCTATGACCGTAATAAATTCATTCATTCATTCATTGAGCAAAGTCAGATTCATATTACTGAACTGCAAAGTCAGTTCATTTAGGCATTATTGAGCCCCTTTTAATTATTGACCTTGTTTGGAAATGGCATACTGCTGATTTATTGCTCTAGAAAGTAGAGGGTCTAAAGTGGTCCTGTCATATTGCACTTAAGTCTGTCACTTGGAAAATGTCATTGAAAGAACACTTCTGGAAAATGATGAAGTGGTATAAGTAGATAAGAAAAAAAATGTTTGAATGTGGTCTTGTAGCTGCATACACTTCCTAAATAGTGCCTTTCATACTAGAAGGCAGGGTTTATTCATAAGCAATGCATTTTTGATGATAGTAATCAGTGCTACAAAGAAATGTATTCAGAGTGAGAAGAACAATCCCTGCCCTCTGCCCCAGCATTCTACGTGGTACAATATTAGTTAGTTCTTACTGAGCTCTAAAGTAGGATTTTTTTGATTCATCCATGATTGGACATTTGGCTCATCCTTTTTCACCTGCTCCTTACTGGTCCATCTGGGTGTGCTCCTCATTCTGGGTGTGGTGGTTGATTAGTTTGTTTGGCATTTTCTTCTGTCAGAATCACCAAGTAGTGTGAACAGGGAGGGACTTTAGGACAGCATTCCTTGGTGAGCACTTCCATACATCTTTTGGATTAAGGGTAATACCCAGCCTACTTCTCATTGCCACTCAGCTTGTAGGACTAGGGTTGCTGGGATCTTCTTTGTACCTGGAGGTTTCA
The DNA here is from genome assembly GCF_964188305.1 of Podarcis bocagei. NCBI lineage: Eukaryota > Metazoa > Chordata > Lepidosauria > Squamata > Lacertidae > Podarcis > Podarcis bocagei. Next base: position 34,297,661 of record NC_138138.1, on the reverse strand, counting down.
TCCTTCTGAACACTGACCAGCTTATGGAGAGTGGAGAACATGGATGCTTCCTGCATGAATCATCTTTATCATCCTTGAGCCAAAGTGTTCTTGCCCTAGTAAAGTAACAGCATGAGTCTAGCTCAGTAGTCTTCTCAATAGAGGGATGCCAGCCTGAAAGAAAAATAACTTATAGTTGTATCAACTGTAGGTCCCTAACATGGTGCATAAAGAAAGTTATGACTATATACCCCTTGTATTGCATCTTCATTCTGGGGTGTAGGGAAGAAGGAGCAGACTAAAAGGTAATACAAAACAATATTACATAGTGTTAACAGCCAATGGATCAACCAGTCAGAAAATTGTGATCTGCATATTTCTGAGTATTATACATTCTTCTCTTTCATTTATGCAAAGGCACTGCCCTTTTCTTTGTGTAATGAAAATTGCCACCCCGGTTACAATAAGAGGGGAAAGGAAGGGGAGCCCTTTTGTTGTTATGATTGCATCCCATGTCCAAAAGGAAAAGTTTCAAACCAAACAGGTAAGATATATCACATTTTGTGATAAGAATATAAGGAATCAAGTTCTGTATTTCAGCTTTACATGAATTTTCTAGGTTTCCGTGAAAACATTTTCTGGAAGATGAAATTTTAAGAAAATATGTGTGCCTGTGGGCAGGATGTAAACAGGAACCACTTAGAAATCTATAGCCACTAAAAGTCTGCTAGACTGTCAACAAAATAACATCATCAGCAGCAGCAACAACAGTAATGAATAAATGTATTATTATAATGCATTTGAGAAATCAAAACCACATTTATTTTTTATTTTTCAGATATGGATCATTGTTTTACATGCCCAGAAGTTTATTATCCAAATAAGGACCAGGAGTTTTGCATTCCTAAAGTCATAACATTCTTATCTTATGAAGAACCTTTGGGGCTAAGTTTATCCATTTGTACTCTTTCCTTTTTTATCATCACAGGATTGGTGCTAGGAACATTTGTGAAATACCAATACACTCCTATAGTCAAAGCAAATAACCAAAATCTCACATACACTCAGCTTGTCTCCCTCTTGCTCTGTTTTCTTTGTGCTTTGCTATTCATTGGCCGACCTGAGAAAGTGAAATGTCTCTTGCAACAAACTGCTTTTGGCATAATCTTCTCTGTGGCAGTTTCTAGCATGTTGGCAAAAACCACTACAGTGATTCTTGCTTTCATGGCCACAAAGCCAGGAAGCAGGATGAGGGTGTGGATGGGAAAGAAATTCACCAACTCCATTCTTCTGTTTTGTTCCCTTATTCAAATAGGCATTTGTACTCTTTGGCTAGCAGTATCTCCTCCATTCCCAGATACTGACATGGATTCAATAACTGATGAAATTATATTGGAATGCAATGAGGGGTCATCTACCATGTTTTACTGTGTCCTGGGCTACATTGGTTTCCTGGCCATTCTTAGCTTCACTGTGGCTTTCAAAGCCAGGAAATTGCCAGACAGTTTCAATGAAGCCAAATTCATCACTTTCAGCATGTTGGTCTTTTGCTGTATTTGGTTATCTTTTATTCCAGCCTATCTGAGTACTAAGGGAAAATACATGGTAGCAGTGGAAACCTTTTCTATCATAGCCTCCGGTGCTGGGTTACTGGTTTGCATATTTTTCCCTAAATGCTACATTATTATGTTGAGGCCTGAGCTGAACAATAAGGAGCACTTGATGAGCAGAGGGAAAATGTGATATGTTAAGCCTCTAGGTCTGCTGATATTAGCTTTTATCGAGCAGTGAAATCATGCCCTGGGGAGAATATGCGCTTTAAAAAATCCTCCCAGCATGAGAAACAATTTGGGCCTAACAGACTGAGAACTGCCTTTCCTTCTTTTGGTATCCTTTCAACAACTCTTCTATTAAAATATACTCAACTTTTGTTGTTTTTTAAAGTAGGTTTTCAGCATCTTATTTGAAAGGCTGCATCAGTGCTATTTTTCTAGAATAAGACATGCCAGAACTCCCATGGATGTCTCCCATGAATGCAATGGCACCCACCTGAGAGGTGCCAGAACTGAGTTCCGGTCAGTTCCAACTGGAAAAACCCCTGGGCTGCATTATGTTTAATACAGCCAGTAATTGTCTGAAGTCAGGAAAGTATCTCCTGCAAGTTCCAAACACCTCATAAGCCTGCTCCTCAGTAACTCAGAGCAACATATTAAGTATGGCTGCCATAAGAGCCAACTTCTAGGAGCTGAGTTGCCTTCAGGTCGCAATAATTTTTTTGATGGGCATTGCTATTCAAATGATGTGTGTGTGCTGCATCTTCTGATTGATTATGTGGGCTGGGGGCTACCTGCCACACCCCTGAATATTTTATTTAAGTTGACACCCCTGATGGTTGCCCCTGTCCTGTGGGCATATCATTCTTGTTGAGATGTTACAGGAACCCACTATCCTAAGGTTACCAGACGTCCCCATTTCCCGGGGACAGTCCCCGGATTTACAAATTAGTCCCCATACAAAATCCATTGAAGTTGAAAAGTGTCCTCAGATTCATTGAAAAAAAATCTGGTAACCTTACACTATCCATATTTTCTGCAAGCATTTAAATGTATGTTTGTCCCAACTAGCTTTACTGGCTGGAAAAAATGGTCTGTGGCAAGATTATCTATTTTGTATGATATAAGTTTTGTTTTAAATGTATGCTGCGGATTTTGTAGGTATGCATTTTTAACATGTTTGTTTGTTTGCTCTTTTTATTGTTCATTGCCTTCAAACAATTGAACAGAAAGTGACTATTCATAACAATAATAGGCAATCTTAAAAATATTGTGGTCAGGACCAGAGGGAGAAGGTATCACTGCAAAGAAGGGGGAAATGCAGGTGTCATGTGGGTGGTGCCTGTAACCCTCTGAAAAGATTGTTAAGCATAATTGCTTAATAACACACTGAAATGGAGAAATGCCTGTATGTATATTGTGCAGGGCTTAACATTAGAACATTCCATTGGAGCATACTAAACTAGAAGGAAGCTTTCTAAGCATCTTAGTTGATAATTAACTATTGATGTTCTCTGCTAGTCCTCATGTGTGTGTTTAACCTTAGATCCCATGAGGATATTCAACTACAAATTCACCATCTTGAAGATAGTTGCCTATTGGTCTTTTGTTTCCAGGCACAGTAAGAGAAGGATGTGATAAGATGCCCCTCCAGGTGCTACATAGCCTTAGGCTAGATGCAGGCTAGATGCAGGAACCTAGGCTATGGGAGAGACAAGAGATTTGATTTTTGCTCTTATAGTAATTATGACATATATTTAAGAAGAACCTATGTTTGAATATGCATATGCTTTATACAACTTTCTGGATGCATCATTGATATTTTTGTACCTGTTTTGAACAAGTTCTTTGAACAATAATTATGGGTCTGGATGATGTTTTATTCCAAGAGGAGTCAGTTTTTATGCATCCAATTGCTTAGTGCTGTGAAATATTAATATATGCAATAAAGATTCCTCTCATCACATGCTGCAATCATCGTCATTAGTACTTATCTAGTAAACAATGTGCTAGTTTTATTTATTGAATGAGTATTGTTACTGGCCCTACTGATTTAAATGCGTGAATGCACTGGAATGGTAACCACAATACTGAACTATTGATATATGCCCATTTGACACAGCATGCATGAAATCTCCATATTAAAGTGCAGTCCTTTGCAACTCTACTTACAATAAAAGTAAGCATAATTGATTTGTTGCCTCCGGAACTATGTAAAATATATTCCAGTTGTGGACTCCTTGTGCTTGTTAATCTGTTTACTGAGATTAACTCAACAATCATAATCCCTTTCAGTTGAAAATTGATGGTGGTTTATCCAATTTTTAAAAGGGTAACCCCTCTCTTCCCAAATAAGTTAAAATAATAGTAATAATCCCAAATGAGTTATAATTTTAGTGCAATGGAGATATGTGCCAAATGCATGTAATGAACCTATCATAGTTTTGGTTTTGATGGATGAAGCAGTGCCCTTTTCTTACTGGCCACTTTTATATCCCAGATGCAAGTATAGACGAGCAGAACAAAGAGAATGAACTCACTACCAGCTCTTTAGTCACCCCTCAGGTAGATCAGAGGTGCCTAAGAATGGAAGGATAAAACAAATGAATGGACACAGCACCTCCTTTTTGAGACCTAAATTTATTTATGCTTTTCTCTCACTGTTTTTCTCCTTCTCCCATGAGACAAGAGATGCATGAACCCACACCACAAATTTCGAATAGTTTGAGACACATGCTATGGGGATAGTCCAATGAACAGTGTTTTATTTATAGACTATTACATTTACAATTTGGAACTGAAAATACAGCAAGAAACACAATGACATCTGACATCAAACTGATTTAAATAATGCCAAAGGAAACTGTCCTTGCAATGTTGCCAAACAGATGGCAAAGAACAAAATAAAGAAACCCATCTTTAGTAACTCTGTGACATGAAATCCACAAGAAAACAATGGGCAATAGTAATATAAAGTGTAAGAATAGGGTTTTGAAATCTTAAAAAAAATCTGGTTCATCCTGAAAGACTGTGCTGTTAAAACTCTAAGGAATACGTACTTGTCTCTCTTGAGAATTTTCTCAATGTCTACATGGGTCTTTGTTTTATTTGGGGCTTAACTTTTGATAGGCTTAGATCCAAAGTATAGTTCTGAGGCGAGTAAAGCAATTAGCATATGAGGGACTGGAAGGAGGTATAGTTGTGAACTTATGTGAATTCGCTTCCTGAAAAAGACAAACCAAACAGAAGCAGAAGGCATAGGCACAAAAAGGCTTGAGGACAATTAGAAGACTGAGACTGGGTGGGTGGGAAGGCTGTGCAGGGTAACTATGGGACATTAAAATAGCCTTGCTGGATCAAGCCAAAGGCTCATCTAGTCCAGCATCCAATTCTCCAAGTGGCCAGCTAGATGTCTGTGGGAAACCCTCAAGTAGAACCTGAGCACAAAAGCATTCTCCTGCACTTGTTATTCCCAACAACTTGTTTCCAGAGGTGTCTTGTCTCTCAGGTGTTATGCATGGGGAAATTAAAATAGTCTATCAATAAGGCAAATTGCTCAGGCTGGTGATCAACATAGGAAAAAAGAATTTTGCAGTACAGTACATGACAACTTTCAACTTCAATTTGTAGAGTCAGCTGAAAGCACTAAGGAGAGCACTGCAGCACTGAGGATGCTATTCCTTTGAGGAACTTTGGCTGACTGGTGAGAGGGAAGCCCAGAGCACTGGTACTGCAACATGAAATTTGTTTAATGCTAAAGACCCAGTTCAAATTCCCATGCCATCAACTTAAGATTCCCACAGAATTTAATTGCAAGGTTAAAACATTTCAGAATGTGACATGGTTCAGAATATTTTCCTTACTGAAATGGAGTCCAAATGATACCTCACAGCCCCCCTGCCCCCCCAAAAAAAGCTGAAAGGGGTGGAAATGAAAGGGAGAAGTGTATCCAATGACAGTTTTCTTAAAGTGTGACTCAATGCCAGATCACTTTTCTAAAAGGACATGGACGACATCCAAGGCAGAAGTAAATGGGAGTCTCTGATAAAGAGAGATGGGGGAGGAATCAGTTGTCAAACACCCTTTGAAAATTCATTATACTGTTCAATATCTTTTCCTTAATAACTGTCCCCTATTGTTTAGCTTAGGCTTCAAGATAATGATGTAACATTTAGGGGAAAATATGCAAGCCAGTAATCCAGCACTAGATGCAAAAATGGCGAATATCTCCACAGCTGCTGTGTATTTTCCTTTGGTGCTCAGATACGTTGGGACAAAGGACAACCAAACACTGCAAAAGACCAGCATGCTGAAAGAGATAAACTTGGCTTCATTAAAGCTATCAGGTAATTTCCTGGCAAGGAAAGCCACCGTAAAGCTGACAATAGCCAGGAGGCCCATATATCCCAGAACAGAGTAAAACATAGTCACAGACCCTTCATTACATCCCAGTATAAATTCTTCAGACACTGAGTGTGCATCAGCATCTGGGAATGGAGGAGAGGTTAAGAGCCACACAATGCAAATGCCTGCTTGGATAACGGAACAGGAAAGGACAATGAAGCTGGACAGGCTTTTTCCTATCCATTTCCTCATGCTGCTTCCTGGCTTGCTTGCCATGAAAGCCAGGACCACAGTGATGGTTTTGGCCAGCACACAAGACAGGGCTACGGAGAAGACCATACCAAAACTAATTTGTCGCAGTAGACACATCACTTTCTGAGGTTTGCCAATAAATAGCAATGCACAAAGGAAACAGAGCAGGAGGGAGATGAGGAGAGTGTAGGTGAGGTTCTGGTTGTTGGCTTTGACAATGGGAGTGTCATTGTGTTTTATAAATGTTCCTAGCACCAGAACTGTGACCATGGAAAAGAAAAGTGCTGAGGTAGCTAAACTAATCCCCAGAGGTTCTTCATAGGACAAATAGGTTACCATCTTAGGAATACATGAATTCTTTTCCTTGTTTGGATATTGGTCAACTTGACATTTGGTACAGTCATCTCTGTCTGAAAAGGAAAATAGTCCTACAATTAATTAAAACATTTTATACTTCCTGCATTTCCCCATTAATATGACATGAAGTGCTCATTACAGAGCTCATACCAGGACCACTGATGATGCATCAGGACTTTCTCTTTTAAAAAAATAACAATAATAATAACCTTGATTAGCCTCACTCATATGTGTATTAGAAGTATTTATATGTATATCCCAACTTTCTAGTATTTTGGTAAGCTCAAAACCTGCAATGACCAACTTTCTAAAGAGATTTGCAAGTTCTCTGAAAATAAGGAAGAATATAGAAATGTCTTTTATGGAGAAAGAAAATATTTGAGAACAGATTCTGTGAAACACTAGCCTAGTGATTCAGACCACAATTTAAACAAATTCTTTCTGCCACCCTCTTGGATTTACTATTGCAAGTTGAAAGAACTGCTCCCGAGGAAAATTTTCAGAAAGCTGTAGATTAACTAGAATTTTTTTCTGGATTAAAACCTTTGCAGCATATACTCCTGTGTGGTCTGGCATCCATCATGATGTGAACATGGAACTATCATTTATGTTCCTTAGGATCATAAGGTAACACTGCACACTACATATCTTACCATATTGGTTTGAGATCTTCCCTTCTGGACATGCAACACAATCATAGCAGCAAAACTCATTCTCATCCTGTTTTTTCCTGCTGTAACCAGGGTGACAGCTGTCAGTACACAAAGAAAGAGGTAGAGTCTGTTCCATAAACGGGAAGAAGTAGAATATTACCAATTGGAAATTACGTTACCAGTGGTTTTGATATTTGTATCTGATCTGCCTATCTAAATAAATGAGTTGCGGGCACAAAACAATGGTTTTCAAAAGTTCTGAAGAGCACCTGACATTCCATAAACTGCTGGTGGTTTCCTATGTGGGTAAGTAGCATTACAGGACTTCTTTACCAATGTGATACATATTTACATGCATATGCACACATTTACTCTAAGTAACATTATATCTCGAGAAAGCACTCAAAATGGAACAGTCCCTACCTCATTAAAACTGCTGTGCCATGTGATGGCATCATCATGAATTGTGAACCCATTTTCCTGGGGATCTACACTTCCAATTTTCACTCTTTGGAATGTCTGGTTTGGAAAAATGACCCAGTTTATTATATCAAATCCAACAATCAATTCCCCTTTCTGGTTAAAAGCAACCTCATCACCCACACAGTTGTTAAATGAGACATGTTTCAGAAAGTGGTGGAGCTAAATGGGAAAGAAAATCAAAATTACATGAGGATGTTTATAGATAATGTATAAAGTTGCCTTCATACTGACATTGTCCTTTCCACCACAGTAATCTAGCTACCTCGTCAAAGCAAATCTCACAGGGCAAATGCAGAAGTCTTTCCTAGATCTTCAGTTGAGGAGTTTTAATTGGAAATTCTAAGGATGTAAATTGGGTCTTCTGTATACAATGCAGGGGCTCTATCATTAAAGTAAAGCCAATTCCACTACCATTGTTCAGTCCAGTAACCAAGTTTGGAGGCTATGAATCAAACTTTATGACACATTAGATTGCTGGAGATTATCTGACTTAGGTCTAAGTCAAGCAGTGAAAAAAAATCTGGTATTGCATCGAGAGATTTGTTATTTTGCCATCTTGACGTTCTTAGTCCATTACCTCCCATGGCTGTTGATGCTGAAGATTCAGTCTCCTTCCATTCATCATTGCTCCTTGCTGAGCCTGGTATAATTGCATATTATGTAAAGCATGTGTCACGGCATAGACAGCATTGTATATGTTGTAGCTGTGACCGATCATGTTCATTTCAAAAAATGTCCCAGGAAGACTCTCCAGCTTCTCTGCACCAGTACAGAGATCCTTACCTTCCTGGCTAACAAATGGATCTTGAAATTCACACCAAAAAGCCTTTTCCCAGAAGTCCTTGATGAAACCATCTTCCTTTGTCAAGAAATTGCTTCTGGTTTGAAGAAAGTGTTGAAATCCTCTGACTTTATTTGAGTGAATGGTGAAGGACAGAGCTCCATGGATGGTTTGTATATCCCATTGCCTTTCATAATGGTTTGCTGAGAGTTCCATCTGAGCTGTCATAAGCCACACTTTTCCTTTAGGTTTCATAGTCACCACACCCAGTTCTGGTAGATACAGCAATGCCCTCAAAAACAAAGTACTTTCATCATACACAATCACTACATTGGCATTACTCTTCATGGAATTATAGTATATTTCCAGTATCTGGTTATTCGTTTCATCCAATTCATCGAAAACAAATATCATGATTCTTTCTAGGAAGGCAACACAAATTCCTTTCAGGGGAAATTCTGCAAGTATGGTATGCACAAACCTTTCACCACTGTCATCATCTTTAGCAAGGATCCCAACCCATATCCACTTGAAGTGTAAAAGTAGTTGTATAATTCCCTTATACTGGTAGCTCTCATTTGGAACCATCTGGTAGAAGGTAAAGCCTTTGCTTTTATCATTCATCATTGGTACAGAACCATATGTGAACTATAGAAAGGATGGCTGTGTCAGGAATACACGCACACATACATACACACACACAAACAAACAAACAAACACATACGGACATTATTATTATCATCATCATTAGTATTAGTATCATTACTACTACTACTTCACCTTTCCCCCTGCTAGGACCCAAGAATAGATAAAAACATAGAAAAAAATCATTTAAAACAATTAAATGTTAGTAGAATTAACATATATAAAATCTGTTTCAAGCATACCAATAAATACAATAAAAACAGCACGGCACCAGCCCTTTCATGAAAAGAAGTAAGTTCCCTAAATCCTGTTGCAACAAGAAAGTTTTCATCTGTTGGAGGAAGGAGAACAAAGAGGGAACTAGTCTACTTTCTCCAGGGAGGAAGTTCCAGAGTCTGAGAGCAACCACTAAAAAGGCCCTTTCCCGCCTCCCCACCAAGAATGCTTGTAGTAGGACCAAGAGAAGGGCCTCCCCAGAAGATCTCAAAACCCAGACATATGAGTGAATAAGGGCTTTCAAATAGCCATGTGGGGCCATGGACCTAAGCCATGTGGGGACGCAGGTGGCACTGTAGGTTAAACCACAGAGCTCTAGGGCTTGCCAATCAGAAGGTCAGCAGTTTGAATCCCTGTGATGGGTTGAGCTCCGTTGCTCGGTCCCTGCTCCTGCCAACCTAGCAGTTCGAAAGCATGAAGTGCAAGTAGATAAATAGGTACCGCTCTGGCAGGAAGGTAAACAGTGTTTCTGTACACTGCTCTGGTTTGCCAGAAGCGGCTTAGTCATGCTGGCCACATGACCCGGAAGCTGTACGCTGGCTCCCTCGGCCAATAAAGTGAGATGAGCGCCACAACCCCAGAGTCATTTGTGACTGGACCTAATGGTCAGGGGTCCCTTTACCTTTACCTAAGCCATTTGGAGCTTTATAGATCATAACACACCCTTTGAATTGTGCCTAGAAACAGACCACTAGCCAGTGCAGTTGTTGTAGCAAAGTAGTCATAAATTCCCTATAACCAGCCCTGGTCAGCAATCTGACTGCAGCTCTTTGGCTCATTTGAAGTTTCTGAGCACTTTTCAAAGGGAGACCCACATAGGGCGTGTTACAATAATACAGACAGGATACAATTAAGGTGTGTCACTGTCACCAAATCAGACATCTCAAGGAACAGGCGCTGCTGACACAATAGATTTAACTGTACAAATTCCCTTCCACTGCTTACATGTTAAGGGCTGAATCCAGGAGCACACCCAAATTGAGAATCTGTGTCCTGGAAACAGACTTGTAGCCAGTGTAAGCTGTTCTGATAAGTGAGTTGTATACTCCCTATAACTGACCCCGGTCAGCAATAATAACAATGTTTTGCCAAGGAAAAAAGAAGCTGCAAAGTCCTGGGGGCATAATACCATCTGTGTAGGTGGCAACCAAGAATGATTAACATTAGTAGAACTAAGTTGCACTTTCAATTGTGAAATAATTTTTAAACTATTTATCTTTCTTAAGTTGTTTCCCCCCCTCTTTATACACTTGTGTCCCATCTTGAACAACAAAAGCAGTGAGACTGATTTCTTAAGAGAGAGATGCTGTACCTGCACACCCTACCTGTGGAACTTTGTAGATACCCAAAATATTTGCCATCTGAAGGGAAGTTTCTGAGTAAAGATCCCCAATGACTGATATCAAGTTGTTCCGGATGCCATACTCATAGTTGGGAATAACTCTGTTCTGTGTGGAGAAAAGTTCCATTGTGGCATGATATGTCCACCTTGGACCATAGTTATCAAGCAGGTGAAAGCCCAAGGTTACATTTGGCAAAATCTTGTGGTTTTGATTGATCTCTCCCACAGCAAATATCAAGGCCAATATGTTCATGTAGCTCTTAACATGCACCCTGCAAGAAGCATTGCATGCCATATCAGATGGAAATGCTGCACATAACAAATCCTTATGAATAGGTTCTTCTTCCTCAAGAACATCCATTACAGAAGGCAACATGCACTCCAAAATACAACTGGAATATGCATTTAGATTATGATTGTGTGGTAGTGGATAGCACAGTGGAACAGACATGTTTCTCTGACTTCTTGGAAATGGAGTTGCTTCCCACGAGGTGGTGGTGGGGCAACAATGAGATTGACATGATGCAACAACACCAACTGTTCCAATCCAGTGCTTCTGCCATTGTATTTGCACAATGCCAGCCTTGCCACCCCATCTCTGTCCCAGTAAACATATGTGTCACAAGTTCAAGTAAGTGCCTCTGCACCACTGCGCCGTGTACCATGCACTGTGATGGGAGTTAAAAACATTTTATATTTGCTTTTGAAGTGTTGTTGTTTCAGTTTATTACCCACTCTTCACCAAATGTTTCAGGGTAGGTCACAAAAAATTATAAATATATTATTTTATTTTATTTTATTAAGAACAATATTTCTATACATCCATATAAAATATCAAAGTGATGCACAATCTTTAAGCTTAAAGTACTATTTTTAAAAATAATAATAATATATAAAACAGCAGGCATTCCTGAAGAATGTGAAGTGGGAAGGGATAGGTAGGCGTGAGAAAGAAGAGAGAGGAAGGGGGAGAGTCAACAGCCAATGTTAAGAGTTGCATATGCTGAAAACTGCATAATGAAGGGATCAGGTGGAACTGTATGTTAAGAGAAATCAACAATGTAGAGGCTGCAACAAAGAATGACCTGTTCTGGCTGACTACACTCTGAAAATCTGAGGGTGATATAATTACCAAAAGGATCCACTTCGCTGATCTAAGTGAGTTTGTAGGCAAACAGATCCTGTTTTAGATATTTGGGTCCTAAGTCAATTAGGGCTAATGCTAATGTGAGCACTTTGTATTAGGTCTTGAAACAAAATGGCAGCCAATGCTACTGTTTTAAAATACGGGCTTCAAGCAGTCCAAATGGATCCACAGCTAGTAACCTAGTGGCTGAATTTTGGGTCATTTTAAGTTTCTGAATCATCTTCAAGGACGACCCTATATAGAGTGCATTGCAATAATCCAGTCTGGAAGTTACCTAAGCATGGACAACAGCAAGCAAGTCAGCTCTTTTAAAAAGGGGATGCAGATGGTTAACCAAGCAGAGCTGGAAATAGACAGATACTGAACTCGCCCGTCTCCAGTGACAGCATTGGCACTAAGAGTAGCCCCAAGCTACAGATCTGCCTCTTCCAAGAGAGTGCAACTAAATCATAAGAGGTCACCTTCCAACCCCCCAGACTTAAGAAATGCTTGCTTTGTTATTTGGTTGGTTTTTTCCATCTGTCATTTTAAGATTTGGTTGTTTTACTGTAAGTTGAACTGAAGTATTTTAACTAAAGAGCATTACTGGTAATTTATAAATGAATGGTAGGAAAAGCTTTGTGAAATGTGCTACATCAGGGAAACTTGCTTCCACAAATAACTCCACCAATTAAGACAAAACACACAAACAAAAACAATGCAAAGCAAAATCACACTAAATCACTGGCAATTTAACACCCCCCCCCCAAAGTGTAGAAGCCTAACCAATGGCTTCAAGTTACAAGAAAGGAGATATTGACTAAATATCAGGAATAACTTTCTGATGATAAGAGCTGTTTGACAGTGGAATGGAGTCCCTTGGAAGGTGGTAGACTCTTAAATCTTGGAGGTTTTATGGCCATCTGTCCCAGTTTAGCCACCTGCATTGCAGGGTGTTATACTAGACGACCTCCAGGGTCCCTTACATCTCTACAACTCTATGATTCTATGATTCTTTATTGCCCATTACTTACACAAGATCAGCCTCTGAAGAATTAAGAGGATCTTTTATGAAGTTTAGTGGTTCAGCAAGTCTGAAGACTAGAGGAGTAATGCCACCGATAATGAAGTCACCTTGTTGAAAATATTTGTGAAGAATACGGATGGGATCATTAATGTCACATTTTGCAGCACTACTCTTGCATACGTTATGAGGCAGTAGAAGCAAAATGACTAATAACAGCATCTCAGTGGAAGCTTCTTCTCAATGCACTGTATTCCTTGTTTTCAGATTGTCTTTTTAGTATGCTGGAGTACATCAGTCTAATATGAATGGCTGGTTACTATACTCATGTCATGACATGGAGCCAGGAGAATAGATCTTGCTGCATGAGAAATCACATGGGATCTTGTCTGTACATTAGAATGTACATTGCAATTAGAATGTTCAAATTATAATTTATTTATGGCATAGATGAAGAAAACATGTTTGTCACCACCAAACATCATTATTATCTAAATTATTAGTGGATTCTTAAATGACCTAGTGGATAATTGAGGCCACCCAAAACTCAAAATAAAAAAGTGAAGCAAGACGTATTTGGGGTGTGGATGTAGGGGAAGCTTTTCTTGGGAATGTTTGCTCTTGTCTTTGTTATGCAAAAGCATGGCTTACTTACATAAACCATTGAATAATACTTAATTTCTAGTATTGCTTATGCAGATGAAAAATAAATATCTCAAGTCATTTGAATTTTTGCAAAAATAATATATTTTGTTTACATAGTAAGAATTCAAAGTTTTAAGCAAGTGAATTAACAGAGGTGGTGGGGGGACCACCCTGCTTGTAAAACTTTATATATTTTATATCCATTAACAGTTCTGGAAAAACCAGAACATTCCATTTTTGTGTGTGAGAAAGCATGGCAGCCATTTTGGGTACTGCAATCTTACCCTGGAAAAAAGGGCTTTGTGAAAGCGGGCTGCCACCCAAAAAACACATTTTGGGATGCTGTGTGAGATCGTGCCCTCCCCCCCCAAAAAAGTCTGTCTTTCAGGGCTGCAATTTTGTGTGGGTTATGTGACTCAGGTATGACCCTGCCCCTGGAAAACAACACTCCCATTGTCAAAGCCAACAACAGGGACCTCACCTATGTTCTCCTCAGCTCTCTCCTGCTTTGCTTCCTTTGTGCATTGCTGTTCATCGGCCGACCCAAGAAGCTAATGTGTCTCTTCCGTCAGGTTGCATTTGGCATGATATTTTCAGTAGCTGTGTCTTGTGTGCTAGCAAAACCCATTACAGTGGTTCTGGCTTTCATGGCCATGAAACCAGGAAGCAGCATGAGAAGATGGATGGGGAAAAGAGTGACCAACTCCATTGTTCTCACCTGTTCCTTTATTCAAGCAGGCATCTGTACTGTCTGGCTATTGACCTCTTCCCCTTTCACAGATGTTGACATGACAGCAGTGGCTGAAGAAATTGTACTTGAATGTAATGAGGGGTCTGTGATTATGTTTTATTGTGTCTTGGGTTATATGGGCTTCCTGGCTTTTTTGAGCTTCACTGTGGCTTTTCAGGCCAGGAAGTTACCAGACAGTTTTAACGAAGCCAAGTCTATCACCTTCAGCATACTGGTGTTTTGTAGTGTTTGGTTATCCTTCATCCCAACCTACCTGAGCACCAAGGGAAAATACATGGTGGCTGTGGAGATCTTTCCTATTTTGTCCTCCACTGCTGGGTTGGTAGGCTTCATCTTCTTCCCCAAATGCTACATTATTGTGATAAGGCCAGAACTAAACAAAAGAGAGCATCTTATCAAGAGAAACAATTAGAATATCTCATTCTTAATTGTTTTCTGGTCTTTACTGTTGTGTGCAGAAAGTTGCTTTGTTGACTTCTAGTAAAAATGAAATGTACACACTTTGAAACGTGGCAGGGAGGAAGAAGGTTCCTGTTTAGAAATAATGCAGTTATTTGGAGAAATGTAATATACAGAAATGACAAATACAACAAGAATCAATAAAAATATTTGAGGTGCACATTAAAATAACACTATTTGAAGGTCAAAATGAAAATGTTAAAACAAAGGACATATATATTTGCAGCATTATTATCTATAGCTTAGACACAGAGAAAGCTGCCTGGCTTAATTTTAGATTTATGGTGTAGTAATGTATGGAAATTGGCAATAATAGAAAAAACAACTCATTGAAAGGGTCTATGAAATCAACTGCTTTTATGCCATTTGGTGGCCTTTTATTGTATACACAGATGAAGCAGGGCTAATTGACAAGTTTCACCAGTGAATTAAGAAAAATGGATGTCATGATACCAAAGCCAGCCCTATTATACTTTTTTCTGTTCCCAGAGTATTATACAGACTATTACGAGAGTACAATACAGATATTCTGGTCTTGATTAGATGGCATTAGTGTAAGGGGAAATATAAAGATTACAATATCCATTAACCTATACTGCTGACATATTATAAGGGCTGAGGATGATATATCACATGGCATGTTTGTTTTACATTCTGTATTTATTTTCTGGCTATATAACAATAAAAAATCCCAAGAAGAGAAAGAAAAGAAAAGAAAAGAAAAGAAAAGAAAAGAAAAGAAAAGAAAAGAAAAGAAAAGAAAAGAATGCATTTGTTTCTTTCAAACCTTCTCCCTCTGGCTAGGAATACAATTCATCATTGCTTGATATTCATCTTAAACGCACTCAATCTGGACCTATTCAGTTTATGTGCAAATATGATCAGAGTCTTTATCTTATATCATAACAGCAACTATTCTATGACCTGGTCAAAGTGTGCTTTTAAACAAATTGTTGTGTATAATGACAATGCAAGTTGTACCATCACATTTTATGGAATCAAAGGGAAATAAATTTTGTTGGAATGAAAGAACCCATCACATCTAGGGATACTTTTGAATTTCGAAGGGCACTTTTTAATTTGTGAGTTTCAAAGCATGACAGCAGCCATGCTATGTGTAGCTATTTGAATAACATATTGATTTTTTTTAAAAAAAGAAGAAATAAAAGAAAGTTTGTTTAAAGGCAGTTTGCCCATGGTATAAAATTTTAAATAGCTTAGTAGTAGACTTCATGCAGTTTTATTTTTTAAAAATATGCAGTTTAATGTGGAAAAAGATGGACTGGGTCTTGCTTTGAAGATGTTTGTGAGTGGCATGGCTCAAACATAGACTAATCTGTCTGCTTTTGTCTCTGGCCCTATGAACTAGAATTTTCATTGCATGATTTCCCTCTAGATTAAGAATCAAAGATTAGAGTCTCTCCCCCATGTGTCTGTCTATTGGAAATGAAGAGGAAATCTCTTCCATTTAGACACCCTTGGTGGTTTCTTAAAACTCTTTCCCTGAGTCTTCTCAGTGACTGCTGCTGTCTCCCTCCTCCTTACTCTTAACATTAGTACACTTTCAAAATTGAAATCTGGAATTATTCCTCATCCTCAGAATGATCTTTCCCGCACATGCTAGATCACCCATTCCTTCTACATATTACATGTAATATTAAACGTGTCTGTATTTGAGCTTTAAATAGTAGGCATGGAATGGGCAATTAGGGTCAGGACTGTGATGTTCAGCAAAGGAGGAAATGACCTTCTCTTCCGCTACCACAGTCTGGAAGCTTCAAGGATGGACAGGTAAGAACCACATGCCCCAAACTGCATGCTAATTCCTACCACTCTTCAAACAATCATGAACGTTGGCACATACCGGTAACTAAAACTGAGCCATACAATCAGAGCAATCAGCTATCCTGTGATCATGGATGCATTATTTCTAGTGGCTGCAAGGTCAGAGATCACTCTCATCTCATGGTTGTGCATTCATGCACAGTGTCACATTAGATACAGATAGATAAGAAAACGAATGATCAAGGAAGCATTCAGTTGTAGATTAACTATTACCCTTCTAAGCATGCCATTTCTCTATAACTTCATAGTGTCATGACAAGGATGTTGTTCTTCAACTGTCATTTCAACAAACTTGGAACTCATTACAATTTTCACTACTTCAGTCAACATGTTTCTCTCAGTAGTAACTCTTTTAGTTTTGATGCCATTAAAGTTCCTCTGGAGGATACTAATTACAGATCTTGTACCACTCAATTATATACTTTCTCATCAAGGCCCTGTGGGTTCCAAGAATAATATGCTGTGTAATTTGCTTTCTTACCAAGTCCTTGTAAGGATTCCAGAAAGCTGCATCACACAATCACATATCAAAAGAACTTTATATATATTCCATGTTTTGTCATTGAGAACTGGAGAGAGTGTTCCATGAATCCAGTAACGGTTTCTTCATTTTGAAGGGAGGAGGTTAGCTTTAAATCTTGCAACACATGGGTCATTAGTATTCAGAGACAAGTTGCTATAACAAAAAAATAAAATTTATTCCTATGGCTATAGGTGGAAATCTGTGATCTACATCTAGAGAGGAATTACAGTAATTAGGATGGTGTTCTTTGAAGTACTACTCTTGTTGTTGCAGGTACTCCACACTGGGTTCCAGGAGCAGTCTGCTAAATGTGTCCTCCGTGACCCCATCTCTACTGATCATAAATATTATAAGACAGGTGAACTCATGATTGGTGGGATTTCTTCTCAGATGATGATATATTTGGATCAATATTCCTTCACTGACTATCCTTCTCCTAACTTTGAAATTCCCTAGTAAGAACCTATTTTGTTTCAGTTGCATATATTATTAACTGTTTAAAGATCTCACTTTAATCCTATGCATAATTACTTGGGAGTAAATCTCACTAAATTCACTCAGGCTTATTTCCAGGTATGTATGCAAAGACAGTCTTAGTTGATTAAACAAAAGATCATTATTCTATAGTAGGCCTCGGTATATCCCTTTCTTTTATCAAATGCTAGTATATCCCAGTGTGCACATCACACAAACATTTCTTCATGACTTTATTAATTCTCTTTGGCTTCCTTTTCTATCTGAACTTTTCTGTTTCCTTTCTCCAAAAAACAAAAAAAAACTTTGTTTCTAATATGACCACCATTTCTGTTTTCAATATTCCTAAATTATTGTGTCATCATCTTGTGCACTATAGCAATATGCCCTTGGCTTATGATTGTATTTCTGTTGTTTAGTTTCCATCTCTGGTGCATTTGCTTTATAAGGAAAGACTCCAGTGTGAAACCCTTTACCATTTTAGTTTGGTGTATCACTTAATAATCAAGGGATATAAATATTTCAAGATTTCAAGCCACTTTTTGCATTGTATCCAGATGCCCTCCTCTGTGATGTTATTTTTGTTCACTGGAACGAGACACTGTCACTCACCTTGGTACCATACTTTCAGGAGGCAGGTTTCCATTATACACACCCTTTAGAATGAAATTCTGAGAATCCTTCTCTGCCCTTCCTTAATACATACTTGTCTTCAATAATCAGCATGACCTCTGGTGATTTTGTCAGTTCATACTTCCTTACTATCAGCTATTCTTGTTCTTGTTGTTGTTAATTATGCATCACTTTATAATCTAAGGTTGCAAGGTGACTTACTTGGTAAATACAGAAATATTTAAAGGCATATAACAATAATAAATCATACTAAACATCTCCCCAAGTGCACATTTCTAGGCATAAAAGTATCAAAAGTGATCACCAAGCAGTTAAAAAAATCCACTGAACATGAAGAGACATATGGAAACATTCAAATACTTCAGTGTATTTTTTAAAAAAGTTCATTCTTGAAGTGGAATAGTAACCAAGCACTAAGGTGCTTAATAAAATGAATTTGATTAAGGATGGCAAAGTGGTATCTTGAAGGAGGACTGTACAGTTTGGTTTGTGAAGGAACTTCTTAAAGAGAATGTTGGAATTCACAGCAATTCGCAACAGTCTCTTGTCACTTAGCAGTCTGTGTGATTGTGAAAGTCTGTACAGCTCTCAGCACTCATTCCTTTTTCTAATAACTTTATAATTTGTTTTGCCTTATAAAAAAAGAAAGGCACTAAGTGACTTACAAACTAATACAAAATATAAAGAAGTTATTTATAACAGTCATCAGTTAATTAACAAAAAACAATATTATTCACACACAAAAACCAAACCAGAAACAGTAAAGCTTGCAAGAGTAATGATTTACAGAGTTGTATGCACTTATTAAGATATTGAAGGTGCAGGAAAGCTAATAAAGATTTTCATCATTTGTTGGATATCCCTGTGAAACATTTTCTAACTTTTTTTGCAGTTTCGTGACAAAGAATTACCAGCATGTCCTGGCTTTGGCATTTGCTATAAATGAGATAAATGAACAGCCCCACATCTTGCCCAATGTCTCCTTGGGATTCCACATCTCTGAGAGCTACTTTAATCCAAGGAGATTCTATCAGATTGCAATGGATTTTTTTTCCACACAGCATAGCTTCATCCCCAATTATAAGTGTGACCTTCAGAACAAACTCATAGCAGTCATTGGGGGACTGGGTTCTGAAACCTCCCGCCATTTGGCTTCCATTTTGAACATCTACAAGCTACCACAGGTAAAATGTGGCCATGGAGTTTCAGAGTAATGTCGCAATTTTCTTTTCTTTGCCTTCCTGGCGTGTGGGTTTTTATATGAGTGTATATTCACACAGTCAGCACAGTTCAGCAGGATAAGGACTATATCACAGGATGATGGGCATTTATTCCCTTTATCCATATTTGGAATGGGAGAAAGCATTGGAGCTAATTAAGACAAATTCAACTCAAATCAATTTACTAGCTAGTCCTAAAGCTAGGGAGATGATGTGCAATTTAACTCTCTCACACCATGGTACAAGGCCCACAAGACATGCAGAATTATGTTGCTAAAAGAGGAAATAGTTATACAGTTTTGCGGAAATTGATGTGGAGGCCCATAATTCTATTCCCACAGCAATATGGTAAGTGAAGCTAATATGGTCCAAGGTGTGGCAGCTCTGAGATAAATGGAGCCCAGGTTGTTAATTCAATCTGAAGGCATACAGGCAGCCAATGCAGTTGGGAACAAATTATACATATATGCTAATGTCAGGAGTCCAGGTTCCCAGCTTGATAACACAGTAAGCGTAGATAATTAAAAGGAGGATTTATTCCAAAAAATCAACAGATAACTTTGGATGCCTCAAACAAAGTCTCCAGCATCATTACTCAAGATGACCCTTCTGAAGACTGCTTCTGATGTTGACAGAAGAAACCTACGAACCTCGCTTCTCTTGTTTTGCTTCTTGTCCAACAGCCCTCCCATTCGCTGATTCCTCTGAGAAATTGGCTCATCTCCAGCCTCTTTCTTTTCCGGGAGACTCTCTCTGTCTCTGTTTGCGCCTAATTGATCTTCCGGAGAGTTTTGGCTGTGTTGCAGCCTGCTCTCAGTCGTTCTGTTGGTAACCGGCATTCCAAAGCCCATGGGAGTTGCACTGGGCACTGGCCGCTGTTCAGCCTGCTGCAAATCTAACTCTCTCTGTTCTGAAGCAGGCTGTGAAGTTTCACTAGGAGCTGGCTCATACCTGATAGTTAATATCTCCCCACATACACTAGAAGCACAGAAGCATTATGCACTACTCAAAGCTTCTAAGTTGTCTTCAGCAGTAGGCCCATATTAAGAACTGTACAATAGTGAAGTCTGAAGTTTATGAATGCATAAATTATTCCTCAACTCTATCCAGGAAGCAGAGCATATTCAATTTCACTAGAAGCTTCACTGTGAATAAAAATAAAACAAACAAAAATCCATAAAATAATTAGGGACATTAATTAGGGATATGTCTGTCTGCTTGCCTTTTTAGTTCAGCTATGGTGATTTTGTCCCCATGATGAGGGGTCAAATCCATTCTCTTTCTTTTTACCAAATGGTTCCAAATGATATCCATCAGTACAGAGGGATTGTCCAGCTACTCCTGCATTTTAGATGGACTTGGGTCGGTCTAATGGTCATGGATGATGAAATTGGAGAATTATTTCTGCAGAACTTCCTACCAGTGCTTTCTAAAAATGACATCTGCCCTGCCTTCATAGAGAAAATTGCCATAATATTCTTTTTTGATGACTTGTTTCATTTGCAAGAAAGGTGGAACAAAACATTTCAAAATGTTATGGAGAGTAATGCAAATGCTATTGTTGTCTATGGAGAAACCAGGACCATGTTAAGTCTGAGGGGTTTGCTGCATGAAGGTGAAACTGACTATGACAAAGCATTTGGTAAAGTGTGGATTATGGCATCACAATTGGATGTTGCTGCAGTGCCCATTCATAAGGATTGGAGTATAGAAGCCTTCCATGGTGCCTTAAGCTTCACAACTCACTCAGAGGAGGTATCGGGTTTCCAAATGTTTCTTCGAAACTTAAGGCCTCATTTAGTCAAGGGGGATGGTTTCATCCAACTATTCTGGGAGCAAGTATTTGGCTGTTCATTTTCAAATTATGATTCTAATGAAGTTGATGCAGAAATCTGCACTGGGGAAGAGAGTCTGGAGAGCCTCCCTGGGCCTTTCTTTGAAATGAGCATGACTGGTCATAGCTACAGTATCTACAGTGCTGTTTATGCTCTGGCAAATTCTGTACATGCCATGTACTCATCCAGATCCAAATCCAGAGTACTGGTAGCCAGAAAGAATCTGGAATATAACAATGTGCCAGCATGGCAGGTAACAGACATTGAAAGACTCTGTTGAACTACAATGAATAAAATGAATGCATGATATATTTTTATACCTAAGTGATGTTCCTGACACCCACAGTCTGAGTAAAACATTGCCTTGCTACTCTTTTAAAATTGCCATTATGGAATTGTTCTCTTTTTTTGGTCATTTCTCCTAGCTCCATCCAATTCTGAGGAATATCACATTGAAGAATGGTGTTGGAGAAACAATGGTTTTGAATGAGAATGGAGAATTTACAATGGGGTTTGATATTACAAATGTAATTACCTTCCCAAATAACTCATTTGTTAGAGTGAAAGTTGGAAGGATGAATCCTTGGGCTCTGGAAGGCAAAGATTTCAGTATTGATGTAGCGGCCATTACATGGCCCAGAAGCTTTAATCAGGTAGGATGTTACCGCTTCTTTATTTGTCTGTTTGTTTAATTAAATTTGTATTGTGACCTTCTTCCAAAAGGAGGCAGGGCACCAAACAACAAATGATAAAAGAATGCAACATATTCAAAACATTTTAAAAAACAGTTCCAATCTGGATGCAGACTGGGAAAAGATCTCAAGGCTTAAAATGCTTGTCAATATAGGTAGATCTTCAGTAACCACAAAAAAGATAATGGAGATGGCACCTGTCTAATATTCAAGGGGAGACCATTCCAAAGGGTGAGTGTCATTGCCACAACCTTGACACAATACCGTGCACTCTGATAGATATCTTGTCAGAAGATCAGTTCTACACACTGATTTTTAACGGAGCGAGAATGATCTTTCAGGTGCTATGGTCCCAGGCTATTTAGGATTTTGTATGCCAAAACCAGCACCTTGAACTTAGCCTTGAAGTTAAGTGGAGGCCAGTGCAATTTTTTCTGTAGCTGTTTGGTGATTATGTGCCCCAGTGAGCACTTGAACTGCCATATGTTTGCTCCAGCTCCCGCTTCTGAACCAATACCACTTTTTGTAATAATTTTTATTAAGTTTCTCAATATTACAATTTAATATAAAAAAGGAAAACAGATAAAACCAAAACAAACAAACAGAGGGCAGATAATTTACATATATCCAAGGCAATTGAGCCATATGGAATACATGTTGGAAGGGAAATAGGAATGAGAGGATTGAAAATATAAAATGCTTTTGAATTCAGAACAGTTGATATGAGAGTAATCTTGTCATGCTCTGACAGGCAACTGCACATTGGATTAATCTTAAAATGCATTTTTCAAGTACTACTGCTTTATATCTCTTTGACAGGCAATGCCCCTTTCGCTCTGTAATGATAAATGCCATCCTGGTCATCAGAAGAAAAAGAAGGAAGGGATGCCTTTTTGTTGCTATGATTGTGTTCCATGTCCAAAGGGGAAGGTTTCACCTCAGATCGGTAATCAAGCAGTACTAGTGGTGTATAGTTGCTTAATATCTTCCTGTTCACTCAGGAGTTTGCTGGTTACTAATTCCCAAGTTCAAATAAGTGACTGGAGTTTTGCAATGGTTATACATACATGCATCTCTCTCTCTCTCTCTCTCTCTCTCTCTCTCTCTCTCTCTCTCTCACACACACACACACACACACACACACAAAATATCCAGTTAAGTGTAAAATAATAATTCTTCAAATTTCTTCTTTGTCAAAGTAGTGTGCAATAACTGTCATTAGGGGTCCATTTCACAACACATTAAATGTGTTGGGTGAGGGGTTATTGGTTATTGGTTTGTGTTTTGCTTTTTGCTTTATTATGTGTTTTCATTCGGTATTTTAATGTTGTGAACTTTCCTGTGGTCCTTAGATGAAGGGCAGTATACAAATTTAATAAATAAATAAATACACATTTCAAAAAGGAATAATTCACAGCCATGTCTGGAGATGACATCGACTGGATGTTGTACTCCACCTCTAAGATATGCCACTTCCTGTGCACACTATATGTGTGACAAGCTGTAGACAGGTATCTGTGGCTGTGGTTGATTTGTAATAGGTGGGCTTCTGTATCCAGCTTCCTTTCATGCCCAACTCTGCAACCTATAAAATCCATCCTGGGAGTGGGATTGATTCCAAGATATGGGTTACCACAATCTATTTGCCTTTAGAGACTGGTATTAACACTGAGAGCTGTATTTTGTTTCTAATGGGAGACCCACACCATTATCTCCATGTGACCACCATATGGTCTGTAGTAGATGTAGAAGACATATTGGCAGTTGCAGATGACTATATGTAAACCAGCTTTTAAAATATTCTTATTTCCACAGATGCAGGTTCCTGTACTGCCTGTCAAGAAGATCATTATTCAGACAAAGAACAAACTCAGTGCATTCCCAAAGAAGTAACCTTCCTGTCTTATGGGGAGCCTTTGGGGATAAGCTTAGTCATTTGTGTGCTTTTATTTTCCACAATCACAGCTCTAGTGCTCGCAACCTTTATAAGGCACCACAACACCCCCATTGTCAAAGCCAACAACCGGAACCTCACCTACACTCTCCTTATCTCCCTGATGCTTTGCTTCCTTTCTGCATTTCTGTTCATTGGTCGACCTGAGAAGGTGATGTGTCTCCTTCGTCAGGTGGCCTTTGGCATGGTCTTCTCAGCAGCTGTGTCTTCTGTGTTAGCAAAAACCATCACAGTGGTTCTGGCTTTCATGGCCACCAGGCCAGGAAACAGCATGAGAAGATGGGTAGGAAAAAGAGTGGCCAACTCCATTGTTCTTTTCTGTTCCATTGTACAAGCAGGCATTTGTATTATATGGCTGGCTATGTCTCCCCCTTTCCCTGATGTTGACATGAAGTCAGTGACTGAAGAAATTGTACTGGAATGTAACGAGGGGTCTGTGACTATGTTTTATTGTGTCCTGGGTTATATGAGCTTCCTGGCTTTTGTGAGCTTCACTGTGGCTTTCCAGGCCAGGAAATTACCCGACAGTTTCAATGAAGCGAAGTCTATCACTTTCAGCTTGCTGGTGTTTTGCAGTGTTTGGTTATCCTTTGTTCCAACCTACTTGAGCACAAAGGGGAAATACATGGTAGCTGTGGAGATCTTCTCCATCTTAGCCTCCAGTGTTGGCCTGTTGGGTTGTATCTTTTTCCCCAAATGCTACATTATTATACTGAGACCAGACCTGAACAAAAAAGATAAGCTTATTAAAAGAAACAGCTAGAAAAAACCCCTCTACTTTTATTAGGGTTATGGTCTCTTCTAAGCTTTGAGTGCAACCATAATCATGGAGACAAATTGCCTTATAGCCATTTAGGAAGATCTGAAATTCGCACACATTTGCAATGTGGCAGGAAGGAAGGAAGAAATTACTGTTTTGGAAATAAAACATATCTTTCTTTAAAATGTCTTCCATGTCTGTGTATGAACATATTCTGTAATTGCTTGGTCTTTGTTCTAAACTGGACACACCTGATTAGTACTCCCTGAGAAATGTTGTGTGGATTTTCTTTGAAATCCAGATTCCAATGCATTCCTTGCTATGGTACTAGAAAGCAAATCTTTTTATACAATGCCAGTGTAGGTAGTAGAATAAAAGGTAAAGGTAAAGGTACCCCTGCCCGTACTGGCCAGTCGTGTCCGACTCTAGGGTTGTGCGCTCATCTCACTAAAGAGGCCAGGAGCCAGCGCTGTCCGCAGACACTTCCGGGTCACGTGGAGGTAGTAGAATACATTGTATGATATAAGAGGTACATAAGGGCAGTCATTTTTTTCTTGCTGTGGTTTTCTTGAAATAGCTGACCCATTGCTTTCACGGGTTCTTGTGAATTCTGTTTCAAAGCCATCAGCCTTCTGGTGTTTTATAGTACAGACAACTCCCCATTTACACACATCCAATTGATGCACAACTGCACACATGCACATCGTGCCGAACTCAGAAATGACTTTTTAAATGGCAAAAACAGCCCTGAAAGAGCCCAGAAAGGACAGAACAAAGCACCTAGCAATCCCACAAGCCTATACATTTGTAGTTACACACAGAAGGCAATAAACACTCATGGACACCATAAGAATTCAGTCTAGTGTAGAATTTACTTAACAGGCTATAATAGCATCATTAGTAGCAAATATATACAACATTTACCACAGCCACAGTCCAAGCCTCTCCCTCTCCACTGTAATTAGCAAACAAGGAGAACAAATTACACAGAACAGTGTTATAAGTCTTTCCTGTAGAAACTGCACATGTCCAAAGAACAGTTCCCATGGACAATGTCCTTACATAGTCAAAACAACCTCAGCTTTCTGCTTCTTCTTGAATCTTCTTCTCTGTTTCTGGAATGAATGAATCTTTCACACACACAAAGAATCAAACATCCCTTCCTTACATTTTCTGTAACACTGTCATCAGGACTGCAGGACTGCCATAGTTATTCCTGGGCTAGGTCACACTGACTCCCCCCCCCCACTCTAAAAACAAGTAAGAAAAAGTCATGGGGTGGTATGATTCTCCCAGAGATATCAGTTGTTGACCCCAAAACCTGGATTTCTTTAACACAAAACTTCTCTGTGAAATAAGCAAGTCCCAGGAAGTTCCAAAGGTATAAAGCCAAGAACCAGTTGATACCACACCTATTCTCACATTCTGTGAACAGAATGATGATTCATACTGTTGAATTCTTCTGAACAAACATGAACCTGGATCTCATGGCCACATTCTCTAAGTTGAGAGTGGAATGGGCTGAACTCCCACAAATCCAGCAGTCATTCTTAATATACTGGATGTACTATTTTTAGTACCAGCAAAGATGGAGAGGGTTGCCAGCTTATCATGAGAATACTAATTGTATCATTGAAGAATTAAGCAATATGAGAAAATCAATCGTGCCTCTGAAACATAGAAGGAAACAATAAAGAACAATCTCATGTGTAGGCTGGCTATTTCCATCCCTGTAAAGTATGAAGCAACCCCCCCCCCACTCACCCGCTCCCCCACCCCAAATAGAGAAATGAATCTTTCTCTCCCATCCAAAAGCCCCCCCCCTTTTTGGAAGGGAGTGAATGTTTCCATCCCAGATTGACAATGTTTCACTATTACTCCACTGTAGGGCTTTCTTCTATACAGTGGTACCTCTGGTTACGTACTTAATTCGTTCCAGAGGTCCATTCTTAACCTGAAACTGTTCTTTATTATAAAATAATTTTTATTAACCGGCTAATCACATCAAATCAAATCACATCACATAAATTCCGAATTACAAAGCCGAATTTTAAATTTTGTTGAGGGAACCCATATTTCAAGATCCGAAGGGGGATTCTGATCATCTTCTTGCTACTGCGTTAATGTCCAAATCAGTCCAAACAAAGTTCATAATTCTTTTTTTTTAAAAAAAAAAAAATTTTATTGGGTTTTCACATTTTATATAGACACAAACAACACACATAACACCAAAACAAACATAAAAAACAACAAACATGAATAGTTCCCGAAAATCTTATTTTCTAACCCTAGTCCTTGACTTCCCCCCACCCCCTCCCCTGCATCCCTATTCCCAAATTTGTGTCAACAAGTTGGCATTTCTTCCGTCTTAGTATTAGTCCTTTTATAAAAAAAAAAAACAAAAATAAATTTTCCCTAAGTTGGACCCCAATTCTCTTCCCTCGATTTCTCATTTTTTCTTACATAATTTTCTTATTACTAAACCCCCTGGTCTTGAGTGTTGTTTAAATTTAAATACTTCCCTCCCTCCCATCCCCGCTTTGCGTCCTTTCCCAAGACATGTCCAAAATCACAGTTTTTAGCCTGGATTCCGCACATCCGAGGCTCTCAAATCTCTTTCAGTCCCTCTCCGCCGATTTTGTTGGTAGTCCTTTTTGTCTATCATCGAGTCTCGAAAGATTTCCTTAACCATCAATCCAATCAGTCCATAGTCTCTTCCCATATTTAAAGGCAACTGCTGAGGAATTTCCACAAGGCCTAAGTCTTGGTGATAGTCAAAAACAAAGTCTATGTGGAGGCCCCAATTGTACTTCTTTATTTCAAGTTCCTGAATTCCATAAAGTCCCAGGGCCTCCACTTTCGTCTTCTGTATCTTTCGTAGGCTTAAAGTAGATTTAATCCAATAGTCTCCTTGCTTGTGTTCTCCAGATGCCGGCTTCTGGTTAGTATTTTCCCAGATAACTTGTTCTCTTTCTTGTTTTGTCTTCTCCTCTTCTTTGTTTATAGTTTCGAATTCAGCTGTGGGTTCTTTCTCACTCAGGCCCTCATTACATTCAGCAGAACTACTTGTTTCCAAATCCAAGGTCGTCAATTGTTTACTCATAGCTGTAGTCTGCTCCTGTAAGGTTCCCACCAGTGAAAACATCCTTTCGATTTCTCTCAGTATCTTTCCATCCACAGCCATTGTAATTCCACAGAATTCCCCCTAGAGGGAATCTGGTTACTGAGTAATCTTTTCTCCAACAATCCTCTGTCCTATTGTTGTTTCTTTGTTTCCCAAAATTTTAGTTCAATTGTAACTCCTTTTAATCCGGAGAGGTCTTAAACAGCGATTTTTTTCACTATTAATAGTCCATTTGACAGCTTTTGACAGCTGTCAAATTCTGCTCCTCTATACAGGCTCCAAAGCAGGTCGGTCCCGGGCCCGGGAGGGAGGGTTGTTTGCCACAAAACAAAGACTCTTCCAACACTCCACTCTCCTGCTCAAATTTACCTTTCTAAATCTTGGAAGTTACTGTCTTTTTAAAACTCACCCTTTACAGGGTAGGCACTCCAGCTTAGCTCTTATTTCATTGCTCTGGATCGTCTGCAAGGGGGGGTGTGGGGACTTCCTTTTGGCACACCCCCCGGTCGTCTCAAATTCAGAAGGTAAAAATTTTTAAGTTCAGTTCCAAATTACTCACGGGTTCTTTTTTCAGTCCGAATTTCAAGGAAGGAAGTCAGCACTCTCCAGTTATGGCTCGCGGCTTCGCTCAGCGGCGGTAGCGGTCGACTCTCAGTGCCACGCCGTCCCCTGTATCCCCTCCGTAGCCTTTAAAAAGGCTCACTGCGAATCAGGGGGGGCGCTTAAGGCACCCGCCGAGTCTTCAGTCCGCAGGCTTCTGCGCCTGCGGTTTTTAAGGGTCCCCGTGTCGCCGGCACGGCAAAGACCCATCCACCGCTGAGCCGATTCCCTCCGGAGCTCGGAGGGAATCCGCCATTTCCCGATCGCGCCAACCCGGAAGTCCCCAACAAAGTTCATAATTCTATCCAGACTTATCTTGCTGTTTCCACATCACATCTTGTTCATATATTTTCTCTTTTTTCTTTATGATCTCTTCTGATAGTCTCCTTAAGCCGATAAACACCAATAATAATCCTGTGTGAATTTTTCTGTTCTTCCAGTCCTCAAATTGAGATGGTTTCCATATATCATCACCTTCATAGATAACAGTGCTGTTTCCATCATTAATTACAAAACTGTCGTTCTTAAGTCCCACTGAGGAGTTTCATCCACAATATAAAAACAGCTCTATTTCTCTATTTCTCCTCTCAGACTTAAGTCCTCCGACAGAACTTCCCAATATGGCAACGGCATTTTTAACTGCCTCATTCCAAAGCCCTTATACATTCCACGCTCTTCTTAAAACATGCTCTGGTTCAAAAGTTTATCTCCACACAGCCTTAAATCCACAGCTTAAGTCCTTAAAACGACATTTCTGACTTGTGGGTGGGGGGATTCTTGTTTAATCGCATAAAGGAAAGAAAGGAAGGTTTTTTTCCCGTCCCCCATCAGTCCCTTTGCCATACCGAGTCTTGGCGTATCTTCTCATGATCTATACTTGTTCCTCGGACTCGTCTTGTTTTATCAGAGATCTCTTCTGTTAGCAGTCTTTACTCCCCCTTCTTCCTTGAAATATGTGCATTAGCTTCATCCAAATTATTTCTTTTGAAGTTCTTGCAGCTAGTGGCGTGGATCAGAGACGGCGTCCAGGAGTGCCGAAATCCCACAGGAGGGCATTGTGCCTAGTGCCCCCATCCCCACAAATTCGGGGGTGGTATAGGGCACAGCAGGCAAGGGCAGTCCCCCATCATAATCCGGGGGGGGGGGTAGGGAGGCTATTTACTCCCATCACAGCCTCCAATTTACCTCGTGTGGGTCGGAGAGATGTTATTGTCAGCCATCTTCTAGTGGTCCCTGAAACTGTTCTTAACCTGAAGCACCACTTTAGCGAATGGGGCCTCCCACTGCCACCGCCATGCGATTTCTGTTCTCATCCTGAAGCAAAGTTCTTAACCTGAGGTACTATTTCTGGGTTAGTGGCGTGTAACCTGAAGCATATGTAACCTGAAGCGTATGTAACCCAAGGTACCACTGTATTTATTTCTCCCCTCTCATTTAGGAATACAGAAAACTGTGGCCTATCTCTGCAATGTGCCCCACACACCTGTAAGTATACGAGCAATGATACCAAAAAGGACCCAGTGCTTTAGGAGAAACTATTTTCATGCCTTGTAGTGAGTCTCAGTAATAATTTACACTCAGGCTCCTATGGATTCCCTAAACAATATGTCTTGTAATTCTCTTATTTATCAAGTTCTCTTGTAGATTTCCAGAAGTTACATCATAACATAGTTTTCAAATTTCTAGAAGTTGCATCATATCAAATCACGAAACAGGACAAAATGCTGTTTTCAAAATCTCACCTATGCTCTCCTCATCTCCCTCATGCTCTGCTTTCTTTCTACCTTTATGTTCATTGGGCAACCTGGAAAAGTGAAATGCCTACTCCGTGAAATAGCATTTGGCATGGTCTTCTAAGCAGCTGTGTCTTCTGTGTTAGCAAAAACCATCACAGTGGTTCTGGCTTTTATGGCCACCAGGCCAGGGAGCAGCATGAGAAGATGGGTGGGGAAAAGAGTGGCCAACTCCATTGTTCTCTTATTCAAGCAGGCATTTGCACTGCATGGTTGCTCACCTCTCCCTCTTTCCCAGATAGTGATATGAACTCAGTAGCTGAAGAAATTGCACTTGAATGTAACGAGGGGTCTGTGACGATGTTTTATTGTGTCCTGGGTTATATGAGCTTCTTGGCTTTTGTGAGCTTCACTGTGGCTTTCCAGGCCAGGAAGTTACCAGACAGTTTCAATGAAGCCAAGCTGATCACTTTCAGCATGCTGGTCTTTTGCAGTGTTTGGTTATCCTTCGGCCCAACCTACCTGAGCACCAAGGGAAAATACATGGTGGCTGTGGAGATCTTTTCTATTTTGGTCTCCAGTGCTGGGCTGCTGGGTTGCATTTTCCTCCCTAAATTCTACATTATTGTCCTCAAGCCAGAACAAAAGAGTTCAGCTAATTATGAGAAAAGGCTAAACAATTTATTTGTTCTGTTGAAAATTTCCCAATGTCCATTGATTCATGTGGACACTAGGTAACTGTTAGCCTTGACACATGCTGCCGAGTCACAACCCATCAATATTTTCATTGACACTTTTTTGTGATTTTGCATGGGAATTTTGCAGTGTGGCGCTGTTCTTAAAGCTTCTATCTCTGACCTGGAATACCAGGGTTTAACTCCCCCTTCATCCATTAAGCTCACAGGTTGACCTTAGCCAGGCATTGTCTCTCAACCTAACCCACCTCACAAGGTTGTTGTGGGGATTGAATGAGGAATGGGGAGAACCATGTACACCACCTTGAGCTCCTTGGAGAAAAAAAGGTGGAAAATAAATGCAATAAATAAAAAGAAATAAGGGGTCTTTTGTGAAATTGAAAGCCCAGCTCTTTCAATTTTCTTGACTCTTAAGGATCCATATTCATTGGGCCCACATTCTGAAGTGATTCTCCTGATCCAAATCTCCAGAATTAAAGTGTGACTCAGAAAATTTATTAACTTTGTTAATTTGATTCCAAAGATTTTATTGAGGATGTCCTTTATCCCCCTCCCCACTTTCCCCATTCAAGATTTATGCACGGGTTACATTCCGGGCCTCACCACACGTCAGTGAAATGCACAAAGATGGGGAGCACCCTGGAGAGTCCTAGTAGCTCACGAGGAGACCTTCCTCAGAGCCCAAAGAGGCTAGTCAGCTTCCTTTGCTAACAGCAGATGTGCAAGGTAATGTATCAGCCGCCACAACTTCCCCATGCATCAGCTGACAAAGCCCCTCTGCACCTCTGGCTCCCAGAGCCCAAAGAGAATGTAGGGGCAGTGGGGCTTTGCTGAGGCTGCTCAGCTGATGTGTGGGGAAGTGGCGGCAGCAGTGGTGACAGCTGATGCACTACCCCACACATTAGCTGTTAGGTGGGAAGGTGAGCAGCTTCAACAAAGCACCACCCAAGAAAGCCAGGAGGACTCTCCAGGGTGCACCCCACTTCTAGGTTCCAGTTCCAGGTTTCTGGCACCATGAGTGTGCACAGTAACACAAATAAATCATGTGCATATGAGGAGTTGCCTGTATTTCCAGCAGCAGCACTGATGGACATCAAATCACTACCAGATCAACAGGGAAACATTATGCTGAGTCTATTATATACTGCTCAGAGACAGTTGTAATTAAGTGGTATATAAATTGTCAAAATAATAAATAGCAGCCCCTGGAGCACTATCTTTTCTCTGCACCGTCACTTATAAGAATTACAGAGAAACCCAAACCATGTCTATTCAGAAGTTCGTCTTATTCAATTCAGTGGCTCTCAGATAAGTGCAGTTAGGATTGCTGCCTCAAAGAAGTAGAGCTGTGCTAAGAAAAACCTTAAAAACTTCCCTCTCTCTGAACATTCATTAGTTAGGGAACTCTTAGAGCATCCAAGGCAGTATGTCAGCACCATTTTTGAGCTCCTGTGAAGGTCTGTTTTCAGCTGATCCTTTGGAATTGCCACATGGCATTGTTATGATGTCAGGTGATTGACATATGGGTGGCCCCTGTCAAAGTTGGCCTGCAAGGGTATGGGTATGGGTCCATTCCACTGGCCAGATTCAGTTTCTCACCATTGCAGTAGGATAAGGGGCAAGCCTCTCCTGAACATTTTGTGTAATCTGCTTGCCCAGCCATGTCTAGAAAGTAGCAGAAATTCAGCTACCCTTAGGAACACAGGGAAAGTTGTGGTTATTTTGGCCAACATGTTTTCTTTCTCCAGGAAGTATGTTGAACAGAATGTCACCTGGATCCTTGGGGGAGGCTAATTACAGGTTTTGCCATTCTCAATTGCATACATTGTGATTGTCATTAAGGTCTCTGAGATGTGCCATATTTTTCTCCCTTTGACCAAGCCACCTCCTGGTTTTCAGAATCTGAATCATAACAAAACACTAACAAAAGCCAAGCTATGTTTTTAAAAACCATGCTTGGTGTTCAAAACTGGAGCTAAGGACCCAGGCTCCAGCATACTCCAGTTCCATATAGTTTTCTGGTATATGTATGTAGATAGAGGATACAGGTTCCAAATATTGCATCAGCAGAGGCTGCTGCTTTTCAAGCCAGACTACTATACATACCTGTTGTTATGACAGAAGGTGGAAAATCTGGCATCTGCACTGAGAGGGGAATGACTATAATTGGGACAGTGTTACTGGAAATGTTTCTAATGCTGTTGCAGATACCTCACAGTGAGTTCCAGGAGCACGCTGCAAGATGTGTCATCCATGACCCCATCTATACTCCTCATAAGTATTATAAGTCAGGTGACCTCATAATTGGTGGGGCTGTCTCTCAGATGCTACTGTTTTTGGATTCATTTTCCTTCACTGAATACCCTCCTTCTGCTGATACTAGCATTCCCATGTAAGGATCTTTTGTTTTTCTGTTATATGCCAGAGGTTGTCAACTGAGGATAAACTATCAGCACCCTTAAAGGAATTGGTAGCACATGTGTGAATGTTTATCAATAGACACTGGAGGGGCTGATACTCATAGGGTATTTGAAAAGGTGATATAAATCATTTTTAAAAGGTTTGTGAAACTACAAAGGATTTATTGAATCTCACACATAATCTGACCATTCTAAAATGACTTTTAAATTGAAGTGCTATAATCCCACAATGCCAAATATAGTGCCTTAGGATCAGGATGTAATAATATATACAGACTATGACATTCTACATATTGCAGTTCTGTGTGGTTCTGCAAATTTGTAATCCTCTCAGTAGTCTATCAACTACCGTATTTTTCGCTCTATAAGATGCACCAGACCACAAGACGCACCTAGTTTTTGGAGGAGGAAAACAAGAAAAAAAAAATTCTCAACCTCAGAAGCTAGAACAGCAAGAGGGATCGCTGTGCAGTGAAAGCAGCAATCCCTCTTGCTGTTCTGGCTTCTGTGATAGCTGTGCAGCCTGCATTCACTCCATAAGACGTACACACATTTCCCCTTACTTTTTAGGAGGGGAAAAGTGAGTCTTATAGAGCAAAAAATACGGTAACTCACATACTATTGATTCAGCAGGACAGCTACCAAGCAACTTTACCTATTGTTAAATTTTCTGGTGACCTATCATCTAACTTTTTTCCAGTGTTGTGACAAAGAACTACCAGCATGTCCTGGCCTTGGTGTTTGCTGTAAATGAAATTAATGAAAATCCCAAGATTTTGCCTAATGTTTCCTTGGGATTCCACATCCCTGAGAGCTACTTCAGTCAGAAGCGGAGTTATCACATAGCAGTGGAGCTTTTCTCCACACAGTACAAATTTGTTCCCAATTATAGCTGTGATGTCCAGAACAGCCTAATGGGAGTCATAGGAGGACTAGGCGCTGAAACCTCCCACCATTTGGCTGCCATCTTGGACATCTACAAGTTTCCACAGGTATGATGTGCTCTTGGAACACTGAGTTTTCAGAATTGTGATGCATTATTTGCCTTTTCTTTTCTTGGAGTGTGTTGTATGGTTGCTTGTGCAGGTGTATATTCCATTGAAATGACTGTGGCACAAACACTGATATCTTAGCCAGTACAGTGGTACCTTGGTTTACGAACTTAATCCATTCCAGAAGTCCATTCTTAAAGCAAGGTGTGCTTTCCCATAGCAGCGGGGGACTCAATTTACAAATGGAACACACTCAACAGGAAGCAAAACATGTTCTTATTCCAAGGCAAAGTTCACAAACCAAAACACCTACTTCTGGGTTTGCAGCGTTCTTAATCCAAGTTGCTCATAAACTAAGCTGTTCTTAAACCAAGGTACCACTATATTTAATTTTTATAACACCCTTCATCCAAAGATCACAGGGAAGTTTACAGCAAAAAGAAAAAGAAAGAAAGAAAGCACCAATAACTCTATTTCCATGAAAACATTTAAAAGGCCATATATTGTCTAATCAGCCAAATGCCTGGTTATAGAGGAATATTTTCACCTGGCCCCTAAATATGTGTAATGAAAGTGCCCAGGAAGAACATTCCACAAAGGGAAAGCCACTGCAAAAAAGGGCCATTCTTAGATTGCCACCGTCTGGACCTCTCATGGAGGGGGCACAAAGATAATAGGCTCAGGTGATGATCACAGGGTTTGGTTGGTTCATAAGGGAATGTATTGAGGTATTGTGGTCCTGAGCAATTTAAAGTTTTATAAGTCAAAACAAGCACTTTGAATTGGGCCCAGAAACTAATTGGCAGCCAGGCCATGATTAGTGTTACATGCTTGAACCACCTTGCTTCTTTGGAGCAACCTGGCTGCTAAATTCCGCACGTCTCTCTAAATCTGCTACTTAAGGTGTAGAGGAGCATTTTGCATTGAATGAAGATTCTGAGGAGTTTTCACAAGCAACTCACATCTTATATTAATTTTAAACAGAATGTTCAGTATCCATAAAATTGCACTAACACATCTATAGGTTTCCAAATAAATTTGTAACACAACTTCCTGAATTTCCCCCCATTTTAGTTCACCTATGGTGATTTTGTCCCCATGCTGAGGGATCACTCTCATTCACTGT
This sequence comes from Podarcis bocagei, assembly GCF_964188305.1. Classification (NCBI taxonomy): domain Eukaryota; kingdom Metazoa; phylum Chordata; class Lepidosauria; order Squamata; family Lacertidae; genus Podarcis; species Podarcis bocagei. Next base: position 34,262,365 of record NC_138138.1, on the reverse strand, counting down.
CCTTGTATCGAATGGCTCCAAATGAAATCCATCAGTACAAGGGAATTGTCCAGCTACTTCTGCATTTCAAATGGATTTGGGTGGGTCTAATGACCATGGATGAGGAAAATGGAGAATTATTTTTGAGCAACCTACTACCAATACTTTCTCAGAACAGCATCTGTGCTGCCTTCACTGAGAAAATTCCCTCAAAAGGATTTTTTAGTGACATCTTAAATTTCCAAGGAAAGTGGGGGAAAATATTTGTAGATGTTATGAAAAGTAAAGCCAACACCATTATTCTCTATGGAGAAGCTTTGACCATGATAACATTGAGAGGACTGCTGCATGAAGGAGAATCTGAGTATGGGAAATCATTTGGTAAAGTGTGGATTATGGTAGCCCAGATGGACCTTGTAGCCATATCCATGCACAAGGATTGGGATATAGAAGACTTCCATGGTGCCTTAGCCTTCACAACCCACTCACATGAGGTGCCAGGCTTCCAAAATTTTCTTCAAAAGCTAAATCCTCATTTGATGAAGGGAAATGGTTTTATCCAACCATTCTGGGAGCAAGCATTCCACTGTTCATTTCCAAATTCCCATTATAATGGAGATGATGTGGACACTTGTACTGGAGAAGAGAGGCTGCAGAATCTTCCTGGGCCTTTCTTTGAAATGAGCATGACTGGCCACAGTTACAGTATCTACAATGCTGTACAGGCTCTGGCAAATTCTGTACATGCCATGTACCCATCCAAATCCAAAGCAACAGTGGAAAGAAGGAAGCTAAAACATAAAGACATGCAGCCATGGAAGGTAGTAGTTTTCAAACCATTCTGTTCAACTGACTTCACCACGACAGCACAAGATCTTAATGCAGCCTTCACTAACCCGATTCGCTTCAGATGTTAATACTATAAATAATATAACAACACAGAAGCCTTATTGTAAGAATGTAAAAAAATATTGATCACTTCCATAACGTTGCAGACTCAATTAAAAAAGAAAATAGCAGTGAAATAAGTCATATCCTATCCTACATCCTATCCTTATGACTACATCCTATCCCTATGGCTGCATGATGAGAAAGATACTGTTCCTCAAGTGAAACTAATAAGGATTATCTTCCTACTGTTACCCTTCCTGCCTGGGCAAGCAGAGGATATGACTTCCCAAGATTCCCTCTAGGAATTTACAGGAAACTCCATGTGTTTTAGCCCTTTGCTCAGCAAATATGGATTTTTTTCTTTTGACTGGAGCATCATTTACCCACATAATTCAGGGTTTGTTTGTTGTTGTTTTTTTAAAAAAAGTATGAAAACATTAAAAAATGAATAATTTAAAAGTGCAGAAGTTTCATACCCTCCAACATTTCTCTAATGAAAATAGAGACATCTAATTAATAATAATAATAATAATAATAATAATAATAATAATATGCTTCCAACATAGTAAAATATTTAACATTAAAAAACTTCCCTACACAGCGTTGTCTTCAGATGTCTTCTAAAGGTTACATGGTTACTTATCTCCTTGGCTTAGGGGCGGCATAACTCCATGTCATGTGACAAAGGTATTTGAGAGCAAAAGCAGTAAAGGAAGCAGTAAAAGAGTCTAGAAATGTTGTGAAATGCTGAAACACTGCAGAATCATTTGGCATACTGAATCACTGTGACTCATCTTGAGGATGACTCATTCTCTGTATAAGTATTGTATCTGCTTGCAGGCAGACTCTGTCAGTGTCTCAGTGTGTGTGTCTGTGCTCTGTGAAGCCTGTGCTCAATGCAAACTCTGTGTATGCTCTGAAGCTACTTTAATCTTCTGTTCATTATGCTGTTATTTGCAAACAAGTTTATTTTAACTCAGTAAAGCTTTTATTTTTTTACTGAAGAAGACTCTGTGTTATTAAAATAAAAAATTCCTTCCAGTAGCACCTTAAAGACCAACTAAGTTAGTTCTTGGTATGAGCTTTCGTGTGCATGCACACTTCTTCAGATACGTGTTATCTGTGTTATTAATTTATGCTGCGTGTCACTCCATACTCTCCAGCATTTCTCCAATGAAATAGGGACATCCTACCATAACCTCCAATATTCCTCCAGTGAAAATGGGGATGTGTTAAGGAAAAGCAGGACATTCCAGGATTAAATCAGAAATTGGAATGTCTTCTATAAATCTGGGACTTTCCCTGGAAAATAGGGACACTTGGAGTGTCTGAAATCTTGGAAAGGCATGGTAGTAGAGATTTTTTCTTCTTCAACAAATGTCAAAAACATAACATTATTAGAGCTTGTTTCTATTATAAAGGAAGAGAATTATGGAGGGCTTTAGCCACAAATTTAAAAGCATGTGTGAGTCACAACATGCTTTAACAAAGGTTATATTTGACAGTATTAATAAATCATCATATACAGTGGTACCGTGGTTTGCAACCATTTTGGATTACAACCGTTTTGGATTACAACCACGTCAAACCCTGAAGTATGTGTCCCTTTTCTTGGATTACAACCCATTTTTTTGGATTACAACCCCCTTTTCTTTTTGGAGACCCCATTGGCGAAAGTGCTCTTTGGGTTACAACCTTTTTTGATTCACAACCGGACCTCCAGAATGAATTATGGTTGTAAACCAAGATATCACTGTACAGAGCTAAGTGACTGGGGTAAGATGCAAGGGTAGAGGCAATTTCTCATATATTGATGCAATTCCAACATTGATTTATTTTTCCATTCCACCTAGCTCCATCCTATTCTGAGGAGAATCTCATTTAACAACAGTGCAGGAGAAACTGTGCACTTGAATGAGAATGGAGAATTGACAATGGGGTTTGATATTACAAATCTGATTACTTTTCCCAATAAGTCATTTGTTAGAATGAAAGTTGGAAGAATGAATCCTTGGGCTCCTCCTGGCAAAGATTTGAGCATTGATGAAGGCGCCATTGTGTGGCCTAGAAGTTTTAACCAGGTGGGACATCACTATAGTCTTTAGCTTCCATAAAATAAAAGGAGGGAGGGAGAGGAGAAACAATCATTTGTAGCTTCCTTAATAAAATATTTTTATAGTCCTTGTCCCAGTATGTTTATATTGATTGATTTACATAGTCCAAAGAATGTTTACTTGCACACTGTTCTGCTGTTTCCTGCTGAAAATATGAACATTTTCCTGTATAGTTTATTTAATATATAGAAATTTATCACAGATATGTGTTTTTAATTAATGCTGTGTTTGAAAATTGCACATATTTTATCAGTAACTTGAGATTCAAAAAGTCAAAGACAAAAAAAGTTATTCCTGATGTTAAGTCAGAATCTCCTTTTTTGTAACTTGAAGCCATTGGTTTGAGTCCTACCCTCCAAAGCAGGAGAAAAAAAGCTTGCCCCATCTTCCACGTGATAGCCCTTAATATATTTGAAGATAGCTATCATATCTCCTCTCAGTCTCCTCTTTGCCAGGCTAAACATATCCAGCTCCTTCAACCAAACTGGCACAGTAATCCAGGTGTGATCTGACCAAGGCAGAATAGCTTGTCCAATGGTGTTTGTATTCAATATACTCAAACATCTGCCATTGTTTAAAACCACAAAATTACTCTCAGTTTTCTCCATCCGTACTTTACTTCAACTTTTTATGGAATCTAGTCTGACTAGATTAATGAAGGCAGAGAATACTAGCAGCACAGAGCCAAAGCCTGGCCATTAAAGATCTCAGTTCAAGACAGTTCACCAACTTATGAGCACCTGCATTAATATGACAGAATCTGATGATTATACTGTGCATAGTGATGTCATCATACTATTTTAAATATATATATTCTCAATTCTAATTATTCATATTCCCTGAATAGGTGATGCCCCTTTCACTCTGTAATGATAACTGTCAACCTGGTTACCAAAAGAAGAAAAAGGAGGGGGAGCCATTTTGCTGCTATGATTGTATTCCATGTCCAAAAGGGAAGATTTCTCATAAGAAAGGTAGACTATGCAGTACCTGGTGTAATCTAGCAATCCACCTTCATTAGTATGGCACAAAGGTCCTGTTAGTTAAAGTGGTTTGTAGTAGGTGATAGTAGTCATTACTGGGAAACAATCCTGATATCAACTAATTCAAAACAGTAGTTATGAGCACTTCTCACCTAGGGACCAAAAGAATGAAAGAAATGCATCTATCATTGAATACAAAATGCTGGGCACTTTTCTTAAAGGGAAGTACAGTGGGACCTCGGGTTAAGAACTTAATTCGTTCTGGAGGTCCATTCTTAACCTGAAACTGTTCTTAACCTGAGGTACCACTTTAGCTAATGGGGCCTCCTGCTGCCACCGTGTTGCTGCCGCATGATTTCTGTTCTCATCCTGAAGCAAAGTTCTTAACCCGAGGTACGATTTCTGGGTTAGCGGAGTCTGTAACCTAAAGCGTCTGTAACCTAAAGCGTCTGTAACCTGAAGCGTATGTAACCCAAGGTACCACTGTAGTTCTTTGATCTAGGAAGGAAGAATAAGGAATGGAGGCAAGGTTATTCTAGTAATTTCTATAAATGCACTTCTACATATTGAATCACAAAATTGTGGAATCATAGAACTGAAAAGTTGGAAGGGAACTCAAGGGTCATCTGGTCCAACTCCCTGCATTGCAGGAATATCAGCTAGCTCATACATAACAGATGGCCATCCAGCCGCTGCTTAAAAACTTCCAAGGAAGGAGACTTCCTTGAAGGCAGCCCTATTTAGGGAAGCTTTTAATGTTTAATAGACTATTGTGTTTTAATATTCTGTTGGAAGCTGCTTAGAGTGGCTGGGGAAACCCAGCCAGATGGGCGGGGTATAATAAGTTGTTGTTGTTGTTGTTGTTGTTGTTGTTGTTGTTGTTGTTGTTGTTACCCTCCAAGGTACTCCATTCCACTGTCAAACAACTTTTACTGTTAGGTCTTCCTGATATTTAGTTGGAATCTCCTTTCTTGTAACTTGAATCCATTGGTTTGAGTCCTATCCTCAGTAGTAGGAGAAAACAAGCTTGCTCCATCTTCCATGTGACAGCCCTTTAGATGAAGACAACTATCATATGTTTCCTCAGTCTCCTGAGGGGATGCTCAACCATTCCTCATCAGGCTTGGTTTCTAGACCCTCAGTCATCTTAGTTGCCCTCCTCTGCACACTTTCCAGCTCGTCAATATCATTCTTAAATTGTGGTACCCAGAACTGGACACAGTATTCCAGGTATGTTCTGACCAAGGTAGAATACAGTGATGCTATTACTTCCCTTGGGTTGCATGGCAGAGATACCTCATCCTGAAAGCTAGTGCAAATTTCTCTGTTACTTGCTAAATTCAACTTGGTAGAAACATTAGTAAGTAGTCATGGGAAAGCTTGCCTTAGAATACCATTGATACCAAGTGATAGGTTAGTTCTATTATTCACTTACTTTGAAAGTTGTGCATCAACACACAGACCCTTTTGTCTTCTTAAAGGGAAGACAACAGCATAATTTGATTTTTAGAAGGGGAAATTTATTCCTAAACCTGATTGTTTGTAGAAATAGAACAAATGGCATCAACTGCAAAAAGCAACTTCTAAAAAAGTTTTTCATCTTTTTTTCCAGATGCAGATTTTTGCACAATGTGCCAAAAAGATCATTATCCAAACAAAGTAAAGAATCACTGCATTCCAAAGCTAATAACCTTCTTGTCTTATAAGGACCCTTTGGGGATGAGTTTAGCCATCTTTGCACTTTTCTTTTCCTTGATCACTGCTCTAGTGCTAGGAGCCTTTATAATGCACCGTGACACTCCTATTGTCAAAGCCAACAACAGGAACCTCACCTACACCCTCCTCATCTCCCTCCTGCTCTGCTTCCTTTGTGCTTTGCTGTTTATTGGACATCCTGTGAAGGTGATGTGTCTCCTCCGTCAAGTTGCATTTGGCATGGTCTTCTCAGTGGCTGTCTCTTCTGTGTTAGCAAAAACCATTACGGTGGTTCTGGCTTTCATGGCCACCAAGCCAGGAAGTAGCATGAGGAAATGGGTAGGGAAAAATGTGGCCAACTCCATTGTTCTTCTCTGCTCTCTTGTTCAAGGAATTATTTGTATCGTATGGCTGGCAATTAATCCTCCATTTCCAGATATTGACATGAATTCAGTAACTGAAGAAATTGTACTTGAATGTAATGAGGGGTCTGTGACTATGTTCTACTGTGTCCTGGGTTACATGGGCTTCCTGGCTATTGTGAGCTTCACTGTAGCTTTCCAGGCTAGAAAATTACCTGACAGTTTTAATGAAGCCAAGCTAATCACTTTTAGCATGCTTGTGTTTTGCAGTGTTTGGTTATCCTTTTTTCCCACCTATCTGAGCACCAAAGGAAAATACATGGTAGCTGTGGAGATCTTCTCCATCTTAGCCTCCAGTGCTGGGCTTCTGGGCTGCATCTTCTTCCCTAAATGCTACATTATTGTGCTGAGGCCAGAACTGAACAAAAGAGATCTCCTAATAAAGAGAAGTGTTCACTGATGTGTGGGTGCATTATGCAACCCTTACAGTGGACCAAAGTTGCAGAGTAGTCTTCTAGCATGACATCCATTCTCAGGTTTTTAGATATTTGCAGTTGTATATGAAGAACACACACCCCTTTTAAATTAGCTGATATAGATTCTTCTAGTTCCACAGGATCCCATTATTGTTTCTGGAACCATTTGATGACTTCTGTTTTCTTCCTTCTTCTGCTCTTGAAGGCAAGGCTTGCAAAGATTTGTGTTCTTGTGTTTGTTTGTTTGTTTGTTTGTTTGTGTGTGTGTGTGTGTGTGTGTGTGTTATTTTATTTCTCTGCTAAAATGTTTGTAGACATTACTGTCTTGAATTTAGGTGAGTTGGACATTTGTTATCCTCACAATATTTAAATACCAATTCCTGGAGAAGACAGCAGTGTGGGCATGGCAGTGTTTGATAAAGGCTCTTCACTTCAAACTGAATACATCAAAAGCCAAGGAAAACAGGATGAGCCAGCAGAAAGAGGAAAGTTTTAAAGCACAACTTCAGCAATGAAGAAAAAAAATGTAATAATAAAAAACCACTCTAGAAGGAACTCTGACTCAGACTCACCAACTTCCACCAATCCAGAGAAGCAGCTAAGAATTGATGATATGCCACTGAGAGGCCTTGGACTAATCTACACTGGTGAGTTATAATGTTATAAACACTTTATAAAAATGTGTAAACCAGTTGGACAATGTATAGCAGTCAATGGAAAATTTAAGTGACAGCTCTCTCTCCCTCTCCCTCTCTCTCCCCCCCTCTCTCTGTCCATTTTTCTTTTTTAGATCACTGTAGAACCAGGCCTGGTGAATTATTTCCCCCTTCTCTCAGAAAATGGACTGGTGTCTTTAGAAGCAGCAGGAACCAACAAAAGCCAAATTTCATCCCCTCTCCCCCCCTCTCCCCAGAGTTACTGCAGTTATTACCAAAGTTGTAATTGATAGTTTGCACTTTTACCTTGTGTTTGTATCATGTAAACTGCCCGAAGAACTTGTGATGAAGGGTGGTATATAAATCAAATAAAATGTTTAAAATGCATCCACATATAGTTGGGAGGTATTTGTTTTGTTTTGTTTTGTTTTCAAGAAACTTGTGAATCAGGCAGGGAAAAAATACATTGTTTACGCAGTCATGGGCTGGCCAAAAGTTTACAGCAAGTGGTTCCTCAAAGTTAGAAGGGTGACTTTGTTAATATATAATTTTCAGTCAACAAAAGTATTGAGGGATGCACATGGAAGATATATTTTTGTTCAAAGTATTATTAATGGACCACATCTATTTATTCACCAAATAGTAGCCAATAACCCTTCCTGCAAAAAAACCTCTGGCCAAACTGAAAATCCTCTTCAAATAATGTAATAATCGGTGGCGATCTTAATTAGAACATAAAAGAATTAACAGGTAAGGACCTGGCTAATTCCACATGGAAAAAGAAATGTAGAAATGCAAGATAATTTAAGAATGGTAGAGACCAACTAAAACAAATAAGGATGCTACAAAAGTAGGAACTGAGGTACGTTTGCCAGAACGTTTGCCAGGTCCCTGGTGTACAGCTCACAATCCAGAGTAGATTTCCCATTAACATCCACCCCACTCTTAAATGCAGTGAAAAGAACACAAACAGGAGAGATCAAAATAACAGATCATGTCCCAGTATCCAGAAAATTTGAATTCATTCCAGCTGAACATGCTACTCCAGTATGGTATTTCACCCCTATTCTCAATCAATCAATAAGAGAAAGTCTGACTAAAACATTAGTGCATTTTTTGTTTTTGTTTTTTTAAGGAAAGAATGAGTTATGGCTCATTGTGGGATGAGGGCACTGAAGACAGTGATGAGAGGGGCATCTATATGGGGAAAATCATACTTAAAAGATCACATAGGACACAAAAATCACAACTGCAGCAGGAAGTTCCTCTTCTGGAACAAATACAAAGAGTTATGGGATCAAGATATTTTTTTAATCACAGATAAGGCAGAAATAATTGGAAACCACAGAAATAAAGAAGACAGTGATAAAGTCATATTTAAAACAAATAATGTATGAATTTTGAGGAATGGGGTCTAAATTCTTAGCCACAAGATTAAGAAATAAAAGAAAAGGGGCAACTATAGCTGCCATTAGACTAAAACAGGAGAAAATGTCTTTTCTACAAAACAAATTTGTGAAGACTTTAAATAATTTTTCTCCTCTATACTTCCTCAAAATCCACCACCCTTATAAATGATACAAATAGAGAAGTGGGGTTAAGATCCCTTGGGGCCTGCTGACCAATCAGACAAGTGTGGGAACCAGCCATATAAAGGCTATCCCACCCACTGTGATATTTCTACCATGGTTCACATCCCACAAGTCTTTATTTATGGGTGCACAGGAAATTATTATAACTATCAGTACTGAAATGACTAGTTTAAAAACTGCTTCTCATTTAAACAGTACTACCATTCTTAAGAAGACTCTCCTGACCAATAGATCATATGATTTCAAAAACATCAATAAAAATGCCATACTCTTAGATTTAGTTTTATTTTACTAATATCTCTTTATTATCTGCTCCTTCTTGTTCAGTTCTGGCCTCAGGATTATTATGTAGCATTTGGGAGCAAAGATACAACCTAGTAACCCAGCACTGGAGGACAAGATGGAGAAGATCTCCACAGCCACCATGTATTTTCCTTTTGTGCTTAAATAGGAAGGAACAAAAGACATCCAAACACTGCAGAAAACCAACATACTGAAAGTGATGAACTTGGCTTCATTGAAGCTGTCTGGCAACTTCCTGGCCTGAAAAGCCACAGTGAAGCTAACAATGGCTAAGAATCCCAGGTAGCCCAGAACAGAATAAAACATAGTGACAGAACCTTCATTGCATTCCACTACAATTTCTTGAGTAAGGGAGTGCATGTCAAAATGTGCAAATGGGGGAGTAGTGCATAGCCACACAGCACAAATAGTAGCTTGAATAAAGGAGCAGCCAAGAATGATAGTGTTTGTGAATCCTCTCCCCACCCATTTTCTCATGCTGCTCCCTGGCTTGGTGGCAACAAAAGCCAGAATCACAGTTATCGTTTTTGCCAATATGCAGGAAATAGCTACAGAGAAGATGACACCAAAAGCAGTTTGTCTTAAACAGCAGTTCACTGTTTGGGGCAGGCCAATGAATAACAACGAGCAGAGGAAGCAGAGTAATAGTGCGATAAGCAGAGAGTAGGTGAGGTTTCGATTGTTGGCTTTGACAATGGGAGTGTTCTGATGCTTAGCGAAGACTCCAAACACCAAAGCTGTGATCAGAGAAAAAGACAGAGCTAAGAAAGTTAAAAGGATCCCCAAAGTTTCTGTGAATGAGAGGAAGTTGACTTTCTTTGAAAGGCACTGATCTTTGTTCCTGTTTGGATACTGACCTTCTGGGCATTTTGAACACTCATCCACGTCTAGAAACAAAGAAGAAAAAGAAGTTTATGTGTCTATCCCTGCAGCATGTCATAACTTTTCTTTTTTAAAATATTTGCACTCTCTGTCCAATTAACTTAATAGATCTGTCTCTAATGCTTTGCGTTCTGTGCATATATTGCTTTAATTTGAAACCACAGCTCTGTTCAGAGGTTTATGCCAATGATTTATGCTAATGATTATCTTTGTGTGGCAGAGGAAGTGGAGGGTGGATATCCCTATCACCCTCCATGTGTTTTGGGCAACTCCTTGCAGTGGGCACATGTGTAGCCTCCCCATGCATTTAAAACCTTGATTTTCCAGAGAGTGGGGGGAGGGATAGCTCAGTCGGTAGAGCCTGAGACTTAATCTCAGTGTTGTGGGTTCAAGCCTCATGTTAGGAAAAAATGTTCCTGCATTGCTCTCTATGGATTTATAATAATTCTGGGCTGTAATATTTGGTCTAGACTTTTTCAACATGTTCAGGGAGTGGAGTGTGTGGAAAAATTAAAGATGAATATCAGCAGTATTTTTTGGGTGAGTACAGGGACTGGGAGTTTCCTTGTACATTAAAGATAGCCCCAATAAAATAGATAATATTTGCCATCCCAGTGCAAAAGTGACATTTGTAGGGTAACCGATGACCCTGTGGAAGTGGGGTTCTGAAATGGTGAGCTGATTTGATACTATATCTCTCTAAATACCAGATTTGTCTAGATACCTTGTTTAGATACCAGAGAGAAGGTTGATAAGCTTGTTGACCTCTGCAGCCTTCCAGCAGGAAATTTTACATTGAAGTGATATTCAAGGCATAACAAGGCAAGGCAAAACATACATTATTTGTACAAGATGGATAAGCCTCAGCCAAAAGTTACAAAACAGGGCCATGAAGAGGACCGGGGGCTATGAACAACTACATCAATTACCAAAAGCAGTTAGATGGTGTTATGACTTACCAGTATGTATCAAGATTATACCAGTATATTTACCAGTATATATCAGCAATGTTTATGTCATGTGGAATTTTAGGGACATATACTGTCATACCTTAATAAATATTTTCTTTGCCAGAATGAAGATAATGTTTTGTTATTAATTAAATATAAGTATTCAGGGCTATACGTCTGCAGCATGTTAGGGGCATACATCATGGCTGGCTTGTCACTATCCCAGACCTAATTTAGAGAACTCAATTGATAATAAACCAAAACCAATGAAAAGTATTTTAAATTGCTTATATCTTAATGCTGCACATTATATGTCCTACCCTTCTGGTCTGAAATCTTCCCCTCTGGGCATGGGGCACAATCGTAGCAACAGAATTGCTTTCCTTCCTTCTTCTTTTTGCTGTATCCTGGATGACAATTGTCATTACACACAGCAAGAGGCAGCACCTATCCATAAAAAATGGGGGGGGGTGGATCTGTTTTAAATGAATTTGTAAACATAGGGTTGCATCCACTGCTAGTCAGACTCTAAGTAGACTCATTGAAATTAAGGAACCTAAGTTAGCAATCTACAGTAACTTCAGTGGGCCTATTCTAAGTAGGGCTAGCATTGAATACAAGCATAATTCGGCAGTTTCCACCTGATCATGTTTGTTCACATTAGACTTTCAAATTAGATTGAGCATGCTCTTAAGTTTGCCACGCCCATGCGTTGTTTGTTTTTGAAATCCAGACTAATACTGTGTACAGTTATGACCAAAAATATGGTGTGTGTGTGTTATATGTGTGTGTGTGTGTGTGTGTGAGAGAGAGAGAGAGAGAGAGAGAGAGAGAGAGCTTCATATTGATTTCCTTTTAGCTTCGCATATGAGAACTAAGTGTATGTATGTGTTGCTAATTGAGTATATGTGTGCTGCTATACTTATCAGGCGGCAGAGGAACCAACCCCCACAGCAGATTGTTAGGAACGGATAAGGCAAGGGAAAGTCCTTACCACCTGCTTTTTATACAATATTTACAGAGAGAGGCTTGAGAATGCAGCCTCTTGGAATAATGGTGCTGTCCCAAGTGAGTCTCCATCCTCACCCTCCATCTCTCCTTCTTCCTCATGCGTCATCACCATGGGTGCTGAAAAGTGCCCTCTGCCTTTGAGCTCTTTGCTCTCCGACTTTCAAGGCTCACAGAGTTTTGGGAGAGGGGGGATTCTGGAATGCTTTCTAAAGACACTGTGTCTGTCAGCTGCCGCCGCCTCCCCCCCGGTGCTTCCTCCTCCTCTTCTTCTTCCTCCTCCTCTCCCATTATTTCCCAGCTTTCCCCCTCATCTGCCTCTGAGCTGTGATCTCCCTCAAACCCCTGTTGTAATTCTGAACTGTCTTCTTCTTCTCTGGAAGGTTCAGGCTGGGGAGGCGGTCTCCACTATTCCTCCTCTGCCCTGTCCCTGACAATACATATATACAGTACTATACTAAACAGTCAGATCCCACCTGATTGAACGTGCTGTCCCATCTGATGGCCTTTTCATCCAGAATAAACTCTTGCTCTTGTGACAATTGTGGATCCATCCTTCCCACTTTTACTTTTAAGAAGGATTGGTTTGGGGAAATAACCCAGTTTATAATGTCAAAGCCAGCAGTTAATTCACCATTTTCGTTAAATGTGATGGTATCCCCAGCACTGTTGTTAAATGTGATTTTGCTTAGGAAAGAGTGAAGCTACATTGAAAAAGTCAAACACAAATGAGAGAGATATTACCATTAATTAAGCACAGAGTTATGTTTCTTCCCGCAGCAGATCCTCTGTTGTACTTGGTTTTTGTGAGTAGCTGCATCCTTCTGTAAGGATATTTGATTTTTTCAAGTTCTTCACATGTTTCTAATCAAAGGCTTACTACTGTAAATAGGTGTTGAAAATTGGCTAATTTGGGCTGGGAATTGTGTTTCTTTTAACATTGCATTTCACCCAAGAAGGGTAAACCTGGAGCATATATAGATGGGGTGGATACACTCTCTTATTCTGATGACAGTAATGTCATGTAGATTCTGTAATAGAATTATAGCTCCTACAGTGGTGACATTTGTTTGGAAAGTAGCTGAAGTCATGAGTCTATCAACAAAGGACTTTGAATATTGGTGGAAAGGAACTGGAATTATACAAATTAAGCAGATCCACTGTCTACTTCCAACTGGACCATACAAAGAAAAAGTATGGGACGTATATATGATTTATGGATTTACATGATCTCACTGCTCCTCAATTAGTGAAGAAGAGAAAGCATCAGAACATGAGAAAAACCAAGTTTTTAAAGAAAGAGATGTGGCATATTTTGTTAAGAGTTCCTTCTCTTACTATACTCAGTTAACCAAAGGGCATCACATATCAGCCTGGCCATGACAGAAGAATGACTTCATGTGAAACATTACCTGCCAGGATTGACAATTTGGAAGACTCATTCTACATTTGTCCGCCATTGTTCTGTGTTCGGATCTCAGTGAGAACATCTTACGTATAGCATATGCTATGGCATAGACTGCATTGTAGATGCTGTAGCTTTTACTGGTCATGTCCATTTCAAAAAAAGTCCCAGGGAGGTTTTCCAGCTTCTCTCCACCAGTACAATGATCAGTATTTTCCTTGTTCTCCTTAGATAATAAGCAGCTGAATGCCCTTTCCCAGAAAATTCTGATGAACCCATCTCCTTTTGCTGTGCTAGGATGTAATGTTTGAATGAATTCTCTAAATCCCAGCACTTCATTTGTGTGAATTGCAAAAGATAACGTGCCATCAAATGTCCTTATATCAAAGTGCCTCTGCAATGACTCCAATGAGAAATCCCATTGGGCTGTCATAATCCATACTTTGCCTATTGATGCCTCTGTTATATCTTCCAGTACTGAATAGAAATATGCGAACCACATCAGCCATGTAGTGGTCTGAGGCTCTGCATTTACAACAAATACTTTGACTTTTGAGTTGGTTAGTGAAGTGGCCTTGGACTGGATGGCATATGGTGATTGCATTGCCTCTATATTTTGAGAAATAGTTACTGCCTTTTCTATGTGGGCTGTACAGATTCCATGCCGAGTGAGCATTGGCATCATGGTCTGCAGAAATTTTTCTCCATCATCATCGTCTGATACAATGATCCCAATCCACGTCCATTGGAAACTCAAGAGCAGCTTGACAATCCCTTTGTACTGATATTCTTCATTGGGCACCATTCGATAGAAAGAAGGGAACTGGGTTTTCATGCAAATCACTGGAGCTATTACACAATAGGCAATCTAAGCAAAGAAATTTGTTAGAAAGTAAAACTTTTCTTAAAATACAATTACTTATTCCAAATGTGTAATAAGAAAAAGCCAAGTAGAAAATCCTGATTTAAAAGTATCCTAGTGTTATTACTTGGGAAAAATGTGAAAGGTTTCTTTGAATAATGTTATTATTATAATGGGTTTATTATCTTTCATAACCTAAACCTTTCCAAACTTTTATGCCAACCTCTTTGCTATCTTTCAAGGTTAAACTGCAACTCTTAGGCAGTTACTCTTATCTGGAATTAAATCCCACTAAGCAAAACAGAACTTACTTCTGATAAAAAGGAAGATAGAAACCTATGGACACTTTTTACCTCTTCATAGTGAGAGATTATTTCTGCTGCTGCTACTGTTATTATTATTATTATTGAATTTTGTGAACCAATTCTTTAGTTTTATCTTGGGTATCTGGTTGTGAGATAAATTAATATATATTACTTTAATTTGGTGAGAAATGCTGAATTTATTATTCAACCAAACAAGATTTCTCTCTGTGTGTCATCTGAAGTAACAACTTTCAGTACTTAACATTTCATTTCCTTGATATCTATATTGCTAGTAATAATGGGAATCAGCACCAGCAGCTATATGATGAGTAAAGTAATTTGATGGACACACTCGGTTATCATGGGAGATGAAACCATGTCACACAGTAAAACGTCACTGGTTTCTCATAGGATATTGTGATCTTCTCCAATCTGGTGTCCTCTAGATGTCATTGGACTTAAATTCCCAGCAGCATTACCAACCGTTAGTAAAATGTGACATTGCTGCAATCTCTCCAGGACTGCTGGTCTGGAGGAAGCACCCAGCCAGGTGCAATAGCTCATGCTGGCTGGGGATGATGAGAGTTGTAGTCCAACTTCTTGGACAGGAATAAATGAGAATCATTGCTTTGTTGTACCTAAGCAGGGGATCTTCAAAATATGTGTTCTCAGTTACACATCTCTCTTTCAATGAAGACCAAAGAAAAATAAAGGTTTGCGTATACATTTAAAGGTCATTTCAATAGCCAACCTTGTGCCCTCAGCCACAGCCACCTTGATGCATACCCACTATGATAAGCGGTGATAGAAGTAACAGTCCAACAATATTTGGAAGGCAGCACGTTGGCTACCCCTTTGTACAATATTACCCCATTAAAAACAATAATCAAGAGCCATGCACACATTGTACCTGTGGAATCTTGTAAATACCCAGGATAATAGCCATATGTAGGGAGACTTCAGAATCTAGTCCTCCAATTATAGCTATCATATTCTTTTTGTTGTCACATTTGAAGTTGGGGACAGTCCTTTCTGAGGTGGACAGAAGTTTCAGGATGTTTTGATGAGTCATCCTTGCGTTTGTGTAGCTGTCATAGATTTGAAACCCCAGGCTGACATTTGGTATGATTTTTGCATCCTCATTGATCTCCTTCACTGCAAATACTAAGGACAGGACATGCTGGTAGTTTTTCACTGCTAAACTAAAATAAAAGTTACATTGTGAATCAAACAGATATTCAACATCACATGAAGCACATATTTGAAAGAATGCCACAGTGTACATTAATGCAGTGTGTGTGTGTGTGTGTGTGTGAGAGAGAGAGAGAGAGAGAGAGAGAGAGAGAGAGCATGCACATGTGCACACATATGCATATTGGGGGGAGGGTATAAAAATATAAAATAGACACATTCTTTTGAAGAGTGTTGATTGAGATTAGAAAGTTTTTTCAGGTGGTGATCAACCATCTTTTATATCATATAATCCAATTAATATTTTTAAAAATATTAATTTACCATAAGGACATAAATCTTTTATATTCCTCAATGTGCATGCTTTTTCATGAATTCAATTAAAATAAGATGTTTCCATTAATGTTTTCTCTTTTTAATTTACCAGCTCTCAATCTGTGTAAGTTTATGCAATACTGTATGTGTTTTATGTATTGTATATTCATTTATATTTCTATTAAACAAGTCACACAGACTATTTTCTGAACGTGCATATTTTTCTACAAAATATTTTTAATTATGGTGACATGATCTATTGCATATTTTAAATTTAAACAATAAGAACCATCCCCTTACGTAATTTCATCTACAAATTTTGTTGTTGGGTGTTCACTGAAGGTTATTTCCTCAAACATAAAGCCAAACAGAGTAGCCATCTCTCCAATGATAAAGTCCCCTGCCTGATAATACTTATATTGGAAGTGAAAGAGATCCATCATGGAACACATAAGACTGTGTGCCTTGCATTCAGTTGGAGGCATCAGCATCCACAGAAAGATCAGAAGCAAAAAAAGTAGCATTGCCATCTGTGGGTAAACTTTGACTCAGAATATTCAGTCTGTATCTATCATCCTCCATCAGCTTGGATGCAAGTTTCAGTGGCTCTAGCTTCTCTTGATAAAACAAAGCTGCCCACTATCAGGCTGGTATATGTCTGCTTGATCACAATCCATCGTAGTGATATTTTAAATACACATTCTAAATATATTATTCATATATATTAAAAATATAGGGCATTTAATATATATGGGGGAAATTACATGGAAGAATGAATTCAAGCAATTTTTAAAGATAATTCTAGTGTTTATTGTCATGCCCCTGGGGTATAGTGCTGTGCAGCAGAAGGCCAAAACATGCCTAGAATTCACTGTAAGTTATTGATACATTCATGACATTCTGTTTCATTATGACTGCTGCATTGTGGCTACAGATTCAAGTAGTTTGAGATATTATCAATAAATGTAGTTTTTATTGGTTTTCAGAAGCTGCAACTTGCAGCTTGTATAGAAGAGTTATTGTACCTTGATTAGTATAGGGATAACAGAAATATGTGCAGAGCTGATATTTTGGAATGGTGCTGAGAGCAGGCTGTGTTACAGGAAATATTTCATTCAAATCAATGTGTGATAGTGTGCAGTTCTTTCCCATTGTGGGTGAGTGGAAGGCTGGTCTTCTGCATGTCCAGAATGAGAAGTGGTGAAGGGCACATATCTCATGCAAGCTGGCCAGTGGGAAATGGGTACAGCTTGACTTTAAAGGCTGGGTATTCGTCTTCCTACAGGAGTTGCAAGGCCGGTTGGCACCTATCCAGTTGCTGCAGCATGGGATTATTTATTTGCCTCCAAAAGGGGGGAGGAGTAAGACTTTTGTCCCTATGCCCCAAATCAGCTACACACATTCTTATTTTTGCCCACTCAGCAAAGCAATGCTGGATGAGTAGCTACCCCCTATACCAGATGGACCACATGGGTCAGCTACATGAATCTGTGGTTAAATCAGTAGGTCACAACTGGCAGGAACAGTGTGTATTAAAGAGGGAAACAGAAAGATGATGTTGGTGAACATCTTTCAGTCACTGTTTGGAGAGGAAAGGGGTGGTTCTCTTAACCCCTAAAGGGTTACTGGTGCTGATGCACATTTGGGAGGGGTAGGTTCAAATGAAGGTGGTGGCTGGGCAGCTTCAGGAGGAAATAGACTATCCTGATCCATTTTAATCTGACTTCAGGCCTGGGTTTGGGATTGAAAGAGTCTTGGTTGCACTGAGAAAACTTTACTGGCTGAACAATGAGCAGGGGCTGCTTTTCAGTAATTCTCCTGGATTTCTCAACATCTTTTGATGCCGTTGACTTTGAGATCCTACTAGATTAAATGTGTGGGCTGAGAAGCGAGTTTCTGGTAATCCCTACAGGATCATTTCCTCTAGAAAGTGGCATTGTGGGAATACTGTTTGACCCCATGGCAGTGAAAACATGTCTTTAATTTTTTTTCTGCCTGGAGTGCACAGGACTCCAATTACGTAGCAGCAATATAATGACAATTTAGAGCAGGGATGTCCAACAGGTCGATCGCGATGTACTGGAAGATCCCCAGGAGGTTTTGGTAGATCGCAGTCAATCACTGGGTCCCTTTCCTTAGCGTTGGTAAAAGAGAATGCGGCCCTGCCCCCTCGCCCCACCCTCCATTGTTGCACTATTTGCAGAACGGAAGACTGAGTTTACTCAGTGAGGCAGCTTGTTTCTCCAGTGATCTGTTGTTGAGTGGCTGTTCCCCTTTCTCCCTTGAGCTTAGGCTTGAATTCTCAAAAAACGGGGCTTTCTTCCTCCTTAAAAATAGCTCAACGACTTTGACCTTAACCCTCCAAAAATAGGGCTTTCTTTCCTAAAAAAAAAGCTCAACAACTTTGACCTAAGCCCAAAAAGGGGGGTAGACCACTACCAGTTTTTAATTCTGCGAGTAGATCGCAGTCTCTTGGGAGTTGGCCACCCCTGATTTAGAGGATGCTACAATAAAGGGACCATTAGACAGCCCAGTTAATTTGGTCCATAACAGGTTTTGTATAACTTCTATTCACAAATGATTTTATATGTAAATTAATTTTCTATTTATTTCTTAGAAACAGCAAAATAAATTAATTTTTGTAAAAATAGCAAGATTGCACTGTGTGCTCTTGTACAGAATTACAGCAGGGAGAATCTTACATGAAATTTAACTTTTAGTAATAAACCTTTGACTTTTGTACAGTATCTCACAGCCTATTTTAGGCTGAACTACATATAGCTGAGTAACACAAACTCACACAGACATTTCACCAAAGTTACAACTATTGCACAATTTTTTTGTGGGGGGAATCAACCATTATCACAAACAATACCTAAAGAGCTATTTCCAATGTGATTTTCCCCTGCTGCCATGATTAAGAGGAATGAGCAGCATCAATTTCCCAAGACCTTACAGAAACAGGTAGATTGTTGCTAATTTCTTTTTATTAGTTGGTCCTTGCTGTTCAGCTCAGGTCTTATAATAATTATGTAGCATTTAGGGGCAAAGATACAACCTAGTAATCCAGCACTGGAGGCTAAGATAGAGAAGATCTCCACAGCCACCATGGATTTTCCTTTGGTGCTCAGGTATGCTGGAACAAAGGACACCCAAACACTGCAAAACACCAACATGCTAAAAGTAATGAACTTGGCTTCATTGAAACTTTCTGGCAACTTCCTGGCTAGAAAAGCTACAGTGAAGCTAACAATAGCCAAGAATCCCAGGTAACCCAGGACACAATAAAACATAATGGGCGACCCTTCATTACATTCTACAATGATTTCTCCAGCCAGAGAGTACATGTCAAAATCTGGGAATGGAGGAGCAATACAGAGCCATACAGCACAAATACAGGCTTGAATAATGAAACACCCCAAAATAATAGAATTTCCCAATCCTTTCCCCAACCATTTCCTCTTCTTGGATCCTGGCCTAGTAGCCATGAAAGCCAGAACCACTGTGATTGTTTTTGCCAAAATACAAGAAACAGCCACTGAGAAGATCATACCAAAAGTGGTTTGTCTTAAATAGCAGGTCACTGTGTTAGGATGGCCAATGAATAGCAAGGAGCACAGGAAACAGAGTGATAGAGAAATGAGCTGACAAAAGGTGAGATCCCGATTGTTGGCTTTGATGATGGGAGTATTGCTATGTTTAATGAAAATTCCTAACACAAAAGCTGTTGCTAGAGAAGAAGACAAACTGAAAAAAGATAAAGTGATGCCCAAAGGTTCTGTGAAAGAGAGGAAGTTCAGTTTCTTAGGGAGACATTTATCTCTGTTTTTATTTGGAAATTGACCCACTGGACATTGGAAACAATAGTCCATATCTGAAAAATAGAACAAATGCTGTGTTAGTCGTTAGTCCCTTAGTAATTAATGATGGGCAAGCTGTGCTATTCTCAGTACAAAAATGAACTGTCATTTGTCATTATAAGACAAGATTTGAAAACAATCTTATTTCCCCACCCGCAACAGTCCTATGTTGATGTTTCAGCGTTTTTAAAAAATATCTTGACTAATTAAATGCATAGTTTGTTAAACACTCAGACTACAGATGAGCAAATCTGTATTTCCAGACCGTGTCACTTTTGCATGTTTTGATCTCAGAAGACTATTCTTCCAAAGACCTCAGTGATTGGCAAGGGATATAAGGTACCAAACAGTTCCAGAAATATCTTTGACCCAAGTTGTTAAGCGTCTTTTAAATTAATACAAGAATCTTGAACGTTAACCAGTAGTGTATAGGCAACCATTGCAAGCTTTTGAGCACCCACGTTTTGTGATAGCCGGTGCCCTTCAACAGTTGTTATATACCAGAGGAACCAGGGTGGATTTTTAGGTACACTTCCAATGCCTACACCAAACTTGCTTTCATCTGTAATCAATAAAGTTGTGGCCTAAATGGATCCCAATACATGTTTCCTCTGTTGGTTGTATTACATTACATACACCCTGCACAGCCTTCTCTGCAGCTGGGTCCAAAATCACCACATATGTATCAAATAGGCATTAATAGGATTGTGCTAGCATTGGTGGCATGTCATTCATGATCCTAAACATTTTCCACCTACGCTTCTGGTCTGAAATCTTCCCATCTGGACAAGGAGAACAATCAAAACAACAAAATGGTTTCCCTTCTTTCTTTTTTCTGCTGTAACCTGGATGGCAGTTTTCATTACATCTGGCAAGGGGCAGCACCTATCAAAAAAGAAAGAAAGAAAGAAAGAAAGAAAGAAAGAAAGGCACACTTCTTTCATATGAAGAATACTGAACCCTATGCTGCTCTTAAAAAGTTGATTCACAACGGAACTGTACTGCAAAGAGAATCAAATGGATTAGATTTCAAATTCTAAACAGGTGGAAATTACTCAGGAAAATATAAGCAAGGGTTCAAGTTTAATAGAGAACAGATTGGTTTCCAAAGGATGCCTTGGTATAACAACCTTCTGATCATTGCCAGTCCCATATAAGCATAGTGGCACAGAAGCTCAGCAGTACTTGGTCTGAATGAACAAAACATACTACGTACAAAGCTACATTTTGGGGTGATTGTATGAACCAAAATAAGTACTTATTTTCTACTACTATATATATATAGAGAGAGAGAGAGTAGTAATATGTATATATGTGTGTGTGTGTGTATTTGTGTGTGTGTGTGTGTGTGTGTGTGTGTATGCTAATTTCTCTGTCCATTTTCTATGTGGCAGTTGTAAAAAAAAAAATCCATTGTAGAGATCATTAGGAAAGGAATTGAAAATAAAACTGTCAATAACATAATGTTATTATAGCATAATGCTCTTCTCATTATAGGGGATTATAGGAGATTGGAATGCTAAAGTAGGGAGTCAAGAGATAAAAGGAACAACTGGCAAGTTTGGCCTTGGAATTCAAAACGAAGCAGGGCAAAGGCTAATAGAGTTCTGCCAAGAGAACAAGCTGGTCATCACAAACTCTCTTTTCCAACAACACAAGAGATGACTCTACACATGGACATCACCAGATGGGCAGCATCGAAATCAGATTGATTATATTCTCTGCAGCCAAAGATGGAGAAGCTCTATACAGTCAGCAAAAACAAGACCTGGAGCTGACTGTGGCTCAGATCATCAACTTCTTATAGCAAAATTCAAGCTTAAACTGAAGAAAGTAGGAAAAACCACTGGACCAGTAAGATACAATCTAAGTCAAATCCCTTATGAATACACAGTGGAAGTGAGGAACAGGTTTAAGGATTTAGATTTGGTGGACAGAGTGCCTGAAGAACTATGGATGGAGGCTCGTAACATTACACAGGAGGCAGCAACTAATACCATCCCAATGAAAAGGAAATACAAGAAAGCAAAGTGGCTGTCCAACGAGGCCTTACAAATAGCAGGGGAGAGAAGGCAAGCAAAATGTGAGGGAGATAGTTAAAGATACAGGAAATTGAATGCAGATTTCCAAAAAATAGCAAGGAGAAACAAGAAGCCCTTCTTAAACGAGCAATGCAAAGAAATAGAGGAAAACAATAGAATGGGAAAAACCAGAGATCTGTTCAAGAAAATTGGAGATATGAAAGGAACATTTCGTACAAAGATTACCATAATAAAAGACAAAAGTGGAAAGGACCTAACAGAAGCAGAAGACATCAAGAAGAGGTCGCAAGAATACACAGAGGAATTATACCAGAAAGATATGGATGGCTTTTACACCCCAGGTAGTGTGGTTGCTGACCTTGAGCCAGACATCCTGGAGAGTGAAGTCAAATGGGCCTTAGAAAGCACTGCAAATAACAAGGCCAGTGGAAGTGATGGTATTCCAGCTGAACTATTTAAAATTTTAAAAGATGATGCTGTTAAGGTGCTACACTCAATATGCCAGCAAATTTGGAAAACTCAGCAGTGGCCAGAGGATTGGAGAAGATCAGTCTACATCCCAATCCCAAAGAAGGGCAGTGCCAAAGAATGCTCCAACTACCACACAATTGCACTCATTTCACATGCTAGCAAGGTTATGCTTAAAATTCTACAAGGCAGGCTTAAGCAGTAGGTGGACCGAGAACTCCCAGAAGTGCAAGCTGGATTTTGAAGGGGCAGAGGAACCAGAGACCAAATTGCAAGCATGCGCTGGATTATGGAGAAAGCTAGAGAGTTCCAGAAAGACATCTACTTCTGCTTCATTGACTATGCAAAAGCCTTTGACTGTGTCAACCACAGCAAACTATGGCAAGTTCTTAAAGAAATGGGAGTGCCTGATCACCTCATCCGTCTCCTGAGAAATCTCTATGTGGGACAAGAAGCTACAGTTAGAACTGGATATGGAACAACTGATTGGTTCAAAATTGGGAAAGGAGTATGGCAAGGCTGTATATTGTCTCCCTGCTTATTTAACTTATATACAGAATTCATCATGCGAAATGCTGGGCTGGATTAATCCCAAGCCAGAATTAAGATTGCCGGAAGAAATATCAACAACCTCAGATTTGCAGATGACACAACCTTGATGGCAGAAAGTGAGGAGGAATTAAAGAACCTTTAAATGATGGTGAAAGAGGAGAGCGCAAAATATGGTCTGAAGCTCAACATCAAAAAAACGAAGATCATGGCCACTGGGCCCATCACCTCCTGGCAAATAGAAGGGGAAGAAATGGAGGCAGTGAGAGATTTTACTTTCTTGGACTCCATGATCACTGCAGATGGTGACAGCAGTCACAAAATTAAAAGACGCCTGCTCCTTGGGAGAAAGGCGATGGCAAACCTAGACAGCATCTTAAAAAGCAGAGACATCACCTTACCAACAAAGGTCTGTATAGTTGAAGCCATGGTTTTCCCAGTAGTGATGTATGGAAGTGAGAGCTGGACCATAAAGAAGGCTGATCGCCGAAGAATTGATGCTTTTGAATTATGGTGCTGGAGGAGACTCTTGAGAGTCCCATGGACTGCAAGATCAAATGGATCCATTATTAAGGAAATCAGCTCTGAGTGCTCACTGGAAGGACAGATCGTGAAGCTGAGGCTCCAATACTTTGGCCACCTCATGAGAAGAGAAGACTCCCTGGAAAAGACCCTGATGTTGGGAAAGATGGAGGGCACAAGGAGAAGGGGACGACAGAGGATGAGATAGTTGGACAGTGTTCTTGAAGCTACAAACATGAGTCTGACAAAACTGCGGGAGGCAGTGGAAGACAGGAGTGCCTGGCGTGTTCTGGTCCATGGGGTCACGAAGAGTCGGACACGCCTGAGTGACTAAACAACAACAAATTATGCAAATCTACAGTGTGATCACATTTGGAATACTATGCACAGTTCTTGTTGGCTCACCTCAAAAATGAAATTGTAGAGTTGGAAAAGGACAGGTAAATGATCAAGGGAATAGAGTTACGGTACTTCCCTATGAAGAAAGGTTGCAGCATTTTGAACTTTTTAGTTTAGAGAAAAAGTGAGTAAAAGGTGAAATAATTGAAATTTATAAATTTATGCATGGCATGGAGAAAGTGGATAGAGAAATGTGCCTTCCCCCCCCCCCATAACCCTAGAAGTCATGGACATTCAATGAAGCTGAATGTTGGAAGACTCAAGATGGAAAAAAGTTCTTTATGCAGTGCATGAATTAAGTTATTTTTCAGAACCAACTTGGTTGGCTTTAAAAATGGATTGGACAAATTAATAGAGGATAGGACTATCAGTGGCTGTGCTGTGGCAGATATGCTCTGCCGCCACTATCCAAGCCAAAAATGCTTTTGAATTCCAGTTTCTGGAAGCTGGGGCAGGTGGTGGTGGTAGTGCTGTTTTGCTCAGATTGTGCTTACAGGTTCCATCTAACTGGTCACTGTGAGAACCAGATTACATTATCCATTTATATATCTCAGTATTTTCTTCTTGTTGTTTGTTCCATATAAATCCCGAGAAATACTGGGTACTTTCTCCTGGTTTTCTCTGTTTTGAACCCACCTGATTAAATGCCATGTGCCATGTGATGGCCTCCTTATTAATTGTGAACACTTGATCCAGCACAGAATGTGGATTCATTCTTCCCACGTTTACTTTTAAGAAAGATTGATTTGGGAAAGTAACCCAGTTTATTATATCAAATCCAGCCGTTAATTCACCATTCTCATTAAAATACACTGTATCACCAACGGTATTGTTAAATGAAATTCTCCTTAGGAAATGATGAAGCTAGAGCGAACAGAGACAAAATGAGATTTTATAAGGTTCAAGTCTGATTTTGCAAAATGATTAAAGTGCAACCCCTCTCCCCCTAGTCTTTCATTCTAAAACTATATGCTTCAGAAAAGGGATGTGTTGTGTTCAGGTATGGAAATGTAATGTATATATAGGATATTATGTGAATCGGTCAGAAGACTTCAAATCCCTTTGTGATTGATTCATGCTTCATATAAGCCTGAGGTTCCTTCTACCCCCATGAACCTCCACAGCATACTGGCTGAAAGGTGGTCACCAATCAGGTTTTTGGATGCTTGGATACTTGCCAATGCCAAGCCAAAGTGTGCAAACCGTTGCCAATAAAAGTCAGTCCATTAGTGACTAATATTTGCATAGCTCTTTCCTCCTCCCTCTGCTCTGCTGCACATTGGTTGATGATCTCCGGCGAGCTAGGGACAAAGGTGAGAGTTGTTTCCTGGTTCTGCTGGATCTCTCAGCGGCCTTTGATACAATCGACCATAACATCCTTCTGGACCGTCTAGAGGGGTTGGGAGCTGGGGGCACTGTTATACAGTGGTTTCGCTCCTTCCTCCTGGGCCGTGTTCAGAAAGTGGTGGTGGGGGATGAGTGTTCAGACCCTTGGGCCCTCACGTGTGGGGTGCCTCAGGGTTCCGTCCTCTCCCCCATGCTTTTTAACATCTATATGAAGCCGCTGGGAGAGATCATCAGGGGGTTTGGACTGGGTGTCCATCAATATGCAGATGATACCCAGCTCTACCTTTCTTTCAAATCAGAACCAGTGAAGGCGGTGAAGGTCCTGTGTGAGTGCCTGGAGGCGGTTGGAGGATGGATGGCGGCTAATGGATTGAAGTTGAATCCTGACAAGACAGAAGTACTGTTTTTGGGGGACAGGGGGTGGGCTGGTGTGGAGGACTCCCTGGTCCTGAATAGGGTAACTGTGCCCCTGAAGGACCAGGTGCGTAGCCTGGGAGTCATTTTGGACTCACAGCTGTCCATGGAGGCGCAGGTCAATTCTGTATCCAGGGCAGCTGTCTACCAACTCCACCTGGTACGCAGGCTGAGACCCTACCTGCCCGCGGACTGTCTGGCCAGAGTGGTGCATGCTCTAGTTATCTCCCGCTTGGACTACTGCAATGCGCTCTACGTGGGGCTACCTTTGAAGGTGACTCGGAAACTACAGCTAATCCAGAATGCGGCAGCTAGACTGGTGACTGGGGGCGGCCGCCGAGACCACATAACACCGGTCTTGAAAGACCTACATTGGCTCCCAGTACGTTTCCGAGCACAATTCAAAGTGCTGGTGTTGACCTTTAAAGCCCTAAACGGCTTCGGCCCAGTATACCTGAAGGAGCGTCTCCACCCCCATCGTTCTGCCCGGACACTGAGGTCCAGCGCTGAGGGCCTTCTGGCGGTTCCCTCATTACGAGAAGCGAAGCTACAGGGAACCAGGCAGAGGGCCTTTTCGGTGGTGGCGCCCGCCCTGTGGAATGCCCTCCCATTGGATGTCAAGGTGATGGACAACTACCTGACATTCAGAAGACATCTTAAGGCGGCCCTATTCAGGGAAGCTTTTAATGTATGATATTTTAGTGTTTTTTAGTTTCTGTGGAAGCCGCCCAGAGTGGCTGGGGAAACCCAGCCAGATGGGTGGGGTACAAATAATAAATTATTATTATTATTATTATTATTATTATTATTATTATTATTATTATTATTATTATTATTGTAAGCCAGGATTTATGTAAAAAATTACCTTCCAAGGTTGCAAATTCAGATGATCCAACCAACTTCTGTCTGGCATTGCTCTGTGTTTTAGCTTGGATGAGTATATCCTATGTAAAGTGTGTGCTATGGCATGGACTGCATTGTAAATGCTATAGCTTTGACCAGTAAAACTCATTTCAAAAAGAGTCCCAGGGAGGCTCTCCAGCTTCTCTTCACCAGTGCAATGATTATTATTGCATTTGTCACTGCATTTGCTGATCTGATTTGAATCAGAGAAAAAGCAGTTAAATGCCTGTTGCCAGAAAATTATGAGAAAACCATCCCCTTTGGGTGACTTAGGATGTAAGAACTGCAGGAATTTTCTGAAGCCCACTACTTCTTTTGAGTGCATGACAAAAGACAAGGCCCCATCAAAGACTTGGATATTAGATGTCCTGTGCAATGTTTCTGAAGAAAAATCCCACTGAGCTGTCATGATCCAGACTTTTCCTATAGATGTCTCTTCAATGCCTTTCACCATTGCAAAGAAGAATATTGTCCAAGTCATACATGTAATGGTGGCATAGTCTGCATTTACCACCAAAACATTGACTTTGGAGTTGGATAGATAGCTGGCCTTGTGCAAAATAGATTTAAATGAACTCAGTTTATCTATAGCATGAGATATGGCTGGTGTCTTTTCACTGAGGGCAATGCATATTCCACATTGCAAAAGCATTGGGATCAAGGTCAGCATAAACTTGTCTCCATTATCATCATCCTTTGCAATGATCCCAATCCATGTCCATTGAAAATACAAAAGAAGTTGGACAATCCCTTCATACTGATATTGTTCACTGGGAACTGCCCTGTACAGTGAAGGGAGTTGATTTCTAACATGCATCACTGGAGCAAATGCACAATAGGCAATCTAAGGGGAATAATAATCAGAAAATCACTAATTCTAATCTTTAATATATTGATAAGATAATATCATCATTAAAATAATGTGAATATATTATTTGCTTAACTGAAAAATAGCTTATTCTTAGGGGAAAGCACTTCCCATGATATTGTCTTCTTTCCTTCACACACAATTCTATTGCCAGTGAACTGCTTTTTCAGCTTGGGATATAGATGAATTCTGCTGATTTTGTGGTTAATGTCAAAAACTCTTGAACTCTAGTCCTGTTTTGTTTGTGAGGGTGAAATTTGTAGTCCTTTCCATCTTTTTTCTATGCTGAATTTCATGTTCAGCTATGCCATGGCTTTAGAATTAAGCAGCACTCTCCCATTGTTAACTTTGTGGCAGAAGAAGTAGCCATACCACTAAAGTAGCAATATAATTATAGTGAGGTTTCTGTTGAAGACTTCCTAAAAACTGAAGTTACTGCAGATTAAAAACAAAACAATGTAGACCATGTATCTAGAGCACATCCAACCTGCTCCAGAAAAAATCCAAATTGTTTCTTATTCACCTTTTCAAAGTATAATTCAATGTGCTAGTGCTCATCCTTTGAAGGCAGGCACAGCTTGGAATATGGCTATTTGAGACAACACCTTTCACCCCATTAACCTGTCTATGCTCACAATTTTCCTCAGAGGTCCTTCTGCTGGTGCCCCCACTAGCCATAAGGTGGTGGTTGGTAATGGGTCATTTTGGTTGTAGGCTGCCTTCTGGAGCTTTCTCTCACTGGACGTTCACCTGTTGCCTATGATTAAAATGTTCTTTAGGCAATGGAACACTGGCAGAGAAACTCTGGCTCTTCTAATGTTGCTGGACTACAAATCTTGCCATTTTTGAACACAGGGCTTGCTGCCTGGAGCTGATAAGTGTTGTATTCCAGAAACCTTAGAAAGGCTAAACATTGCCCACTGGTGCAGTAAGCAAAGAAGTTGCCAAAACCAAGGTTCCTCAACCCACCATATTCTATATATTTTTTAAAAAGTCTCTCTTTTTCACTATCCAAATATTAATATGCAGGTTGTTTCCATTTTTAGATGTGTTGTTGAACACTGTTTCACAAGCACAAAATGGTGAGAAATTGGAGACAGGGGACTTTTTCTAAATTTTCTGGATTTTCTGGAATGAAAAGCAGTTGTAACTGTTATTTTCTCTTGTAATGGCTTATACTACCTGTGGAATCTTGTAGATGCCTAATAGAGTAGCCATGTGAAGGGAGATTTCAGAGTCAAGTCCCCCAATAACAGATATCAACTTCCATTGCTTATCACATTTGAAGTTTGGAACAATTGCTTTCTGGCTGGAAAGAAGTTTCAAGGTGTTTTGATGAGTCATCCTTGCATTGAAATAACTCTCATAAATGTGGAAGCCAAGACTTGTATTTGGTAAGATATTGGGATTCTTATTCATCTCCTTCACTGCAAACACCAAGGACAGAACATGCTGGTAGCTTTTTGTTATTGCCCTAAATGAAGATTAGTGCTAAGTGTGAGACAGATATTGAGTCCTATCCTAACCATCTATTTGATAATTACTTTTGATAGGACACAACTGGAGACATCATCATGACTGCAGATGTGATTAGGTTTGAACTGCATACCTTTTCTAATTTGTAGAGAACAAGAAAAAAAACCCCGTTAATGAATTCATAGACTAGCATAAAGCAGGAGTACCAACTTGAATAAAATATTGAGGGGCCCAGGTAAGCCCTGCCCTACATAACTGATCACATCACACACACACACACACTAACTATATGAATGGCAATGCCCATAACTTTGCGGGGGGACTGGCTCCCTAAAATATTTTATTGGGGAGAGCAAAGGGGGCCTAAATGCCTAGGAGTTGGCTCCTATGGCACAAAGTTTCCAGTTTGGGAATTCATGAACATGTTTTAAATGTTCATATCATTACTAGCAGCAAAATTTGCCTTCTCTTCAGTCAAAGGTCCCAGAATGGGTAAAGGGGTGGATCTTCAGCATTCACTAAACGCTGTATAATAAAGGTACAGGATGGGTGCCAATGGAGAAAGAGTTCCACAACTTAGGAGCTGATACAGAGAGTGCCCACTCTTGGGCTGCCACCCTTCTCTGTGCAGAGGAACTACCCAAAAGACCCTCTGTCAATCTTAGCACCCCCCGAGAAGCTCTGTATGGAAGGAGGAATTCTTTGAGGCATTTCTGTTTCTGTGGCATATTTATAATCAATACATATATATTTTATGCAACTCTGCAAATTTTGTATATACCTGATTAGGTGCTGGTTATTTCAGGAACTCTGGAGTGTATATGCATATAATATACCAGAATTGTTTGTATTTTTAGAAGACAGGGAAACTAAGAAGTGAGGTAGAAATAAGAATGAAAATTATAAGGACATCTATTGATATCAGGCAGGTTCCTTCACTAGACTTTTTTTGGTACCTTGTAAAAAAATCTTTTGTTAAGACAAACCTACCCATATAAGTAAAATGCTGGTGTGTGTTTGAATCTTTTTTTAGTTTAATACTGGTTTATGGTTTTAAATATTTATTTATAACTGTTTTACAGATATTTTATCGCTCTTTTTCATGAAACAGTTATTGTAAACTGAGTTTCTTTCTTTTCACAATCAAGCTGTATATAAATTTTATGAAATAAAAAATAAAATAGGATTGAGGAATTATGTCTGACAACATGAGGGTTGTAGCCAACATGTAGAACAAAAACCACGTAGATTTTAAAAGCTTGCTAATAAGACTAAATGCTTGTACAGCCTGCTTTGGGTCATTGCAGTGCTTGTATCACCTACATAAGGCAATTCTAAGCTGGGCTGTCACAGTAGAGCTGGGGTAAGGGGTATACCTTACATAAGTCCATCCAAAAACTTTGTTGCTGGGTGTTCGCTGAATGAAATTTCATCAAACATGCAGACATATTGAGTAGCAATCGCTCCAATGGTGATGTCTCCTGTCTGATTATACTGGTATGGGAGCTGGAAGGGATCTGTCAAGGTACACATAACAGTGGGTGTCTCACATTCACTTTGAGGAAGTTGCAGCCACAAAATAAGAAGCAGGAGAAGGAATTCCTCCAACATCTTGGACAATGCCCAGTTCCATTTATTATCTACCATCAGCCTTGTTACAACTTGCTTACATCCATGGCTCCAAATGCTTTTGCAATGGGAATTGCCACATATCTGACTTAATGCTTCAGTCCATCCAACATCCCATTACTAAATGGCACAGAGCTATTTTATAATAGATTTCAGACTATGCTATTAATTCTGTTTGTGAACTCTACAGTCCACATGGGGTTTGGCAAGATGGATGGTGACATGTGGTAATTTGTGATAATTGAAGTGTTCAGAGCCATCTTCCAAGCGTATTGCATTCTGGAAGATTTTACTTGCATCAGAAAACTCCCCTGAAAAAACATGTTTGCTGCCTCTCAGCATGGTTTACCAAGAAATCATATGTTCCGATTAATGCCATGATTTACTCTAAATCAACTTGTTAATAAATTATTTTCCATTTTCATACTGGAGCCTCCATATGATCTCTTTCTCATGGTTAGTTCCGAACAACTTGTCTTTAGTTATCAAAACAGGCTTAGCATGACTTTGACATTTTGTCATATTGATTTAATAGCAGGAAGGGAATTCAACAGAAAACATTCTCTTCTTGGCATTAGAATGTGTCAACAAGTTGAAAAATATTCCAGGCAGTGGGTAGGTGAAAGATCTGCTTCTCTATGGAATACCTATCAGAGTATTTAACTTTTTAAAAGACGTTTTTAATTGTTTTTAGAATATCTTTTAGAACTCCTATTTTTTATGTTTTAATTTTAATCTGTTATTGACACTAGGAAACTCTGTCCACCACAAGCTTCACACAAAGTTGTGGGTGAGCCAGGATGTCAAAAGTTGAAGAGAACACAAACAGATTTGTATAATAGAAAGCCTTTGAAAAGTGTCTGATGGAGGTTTCTTAATTAGGCTGTAATCTTTACATAGCTGGGACATTAAGGTATGTATGTGAATCTATAAAAAAACCTGTAATCGGGGTCTCTTTTTTCTTGTATGCAACATGAGATGAATGAGACACCATTGTTTTTGCTGCCCATTCAGTTATTGACCAAAGAATACAATGGCTTGTTTCACAAAACATTCTGTGATGTACATATCTGAACAGAGCATTGAAACCTGTCCATCTTAAGAGATACAAAGTCTAATTATATATGTGTAATACATGTGTGATATATTTTGGGTGTTCAACATAAACTACATTGAAAGTGCAAAACTGTTTGAAAATAAAAGGAGACTTGAAAATGCAAGAGCCTGAAAACATGTTTTAAGAGTTTGTTTTGATTAAAGTTCACAACTGAATAACAGTGCAAGAATAACTATCCTAAACCTTCAGTTCCTATATATTCCTCTTTATTAGCTGTTCTCTGCTGTTCAATGAAGGCCTCAGGATAATTATATAGCATTTGGGGGCAAAGATACAACCAAGTAATCCAGCA
Source organism: Podarcis bocagei (assembly GCF_964188305.1). Classification (NCBI taxonomy): domain Eukaryota; kingdom Metazoa; phylum Chordata; class Lepidosauria; order Squamata; family Lacertidae; genus Podarcis; species Podarcis bocagei. The sequence goes on along the minus strand of NC_138138.1, from coordinate 34,230,510 downwards.
CTAGAGGCCAGGATGGAGAAGATCTCCACAGCCACTGTGTATTTCCCCTTAGTGCTCAGGTATGCTGGAACAAAGGACAACCAAACACTGCAAAACACCAAAATGCTGAAAGTGATGAACTTGGCTTCATTGAAACTGTCTGGCAACTTCCTGGCTAGGAAAGCCACAGTGAAGCTGATACTGGCAAGAAATCCCAGGTATCCTAGAACACAATAAAACATTGTTATGGATCCCTCATTGCACTCCACTATGATTTCTTCAGCTATAGAGTCCATGTCCAAATCTGGAAATGGAGGAGTGGTACTGAGCCATACAGCACAAATATTGGTTTGGATAAAGGAGCAGCCGAGAAGAACAGTATTGGCCAAACCTTTCCCCACCCATTTCCTCATTCTTGACCCCGGTTTGGTGGCCATGAAAGCCACAACCACAGTTATCGTTTTTGCCAATATGGTAGAAACAGCCACTGAGAAAATGATGGCAAAAGAAATTTGTCTTAAGTAGCACGTTACTGCATTGGGCCGACCAATGAACAGCAAGGCACAAAGGAAGCAGAGCAGTAGGGAGACTAGCTGACAATATGTAAGTTCCCGATTGTTGGCTTTGACGATGGGAGTATTCCTGTGCTTGATGAAAATTCCTAGCACCAAAGCTGTGATGAAAGAAGAAGACAAACTGAAAAACACTGAACAGATTCCTAAAGCTTCTGTGAAAGAGAGGAAGTTTGGTCGCTTGGGGAGGCATTGATCTCTGTTTCTGTTTGGAAATTGATCTTTTGGGCACTGGAAACAGTTATCCATGTCTGAAAAACAGGGGAAAAAATCCCTCAATAATTAGTAATCAGAAAGATTGCATTCCCACCCCAAAAGTTATTTACATATTCCCTCTCTCGATATATATACAGTGGTACCTCTGGTTACATACTTAATTCGTTCCGGAGGTCCATTCTTAACCTGAAATTGTTCTTAACCTAAAGCACCACTTCAGGTTATGAAGTAGTGAAGCTCCCACTACTGCCGTGCCACCGCCGCACGATTTCTGTTCTCATCCTGAAGCAAAGTTCTTAACCCAAGGTACTAGTTCTGGGTTAGCGGAGTCTGTAACCTGAAGCGTTTGTAACCTGAAGCGTATGTAACCTGAGGTACAACTGTATTCTTCCTGAGTCCATGACACCAGTTTCATCTCAGAAATACTATAGCAAACTCTAATGCAAAAATGTCAACTGAGAGTGACTCTGTAGATGGCAAACCTATTGCAAGGTCAGGCAGGATGTTTTCCTTTATTGCTCCCTTTATTGTATCTAGCATCCCTTTGGGGGACAGAACCTGAGCCTTATGGTGAAGGGAGTTGTACAGCCCTTAAGCATATGTAGGCAATTCACATCTTACACTTAGTATACTAATGTGATTGCAACTTTGCGTGGATGGGGAATAATAAATAAATGGAGAGTGGAGACAAGTCACTCTCCCTTTATGTATTTTCTACACCCCACCCACCCACAGCTGCAATCATAGGCTTACTTGACTTTGAGAAGGCAATGTGTGGGCTTTGGCAACATACCAGAGCCCTTGCGCTGTGTTCCCAAAACTGGGTAAGTGAGGCACTGGACTTTGAGAAGGAGGCATAAAGGCTCTAGAAGTGTGATAGAGTCCTTGTGCCTCCTCTTCAAAGCCTGGTACCTCACTTACCAGTCTAGAGGAAGGCAGGGGTGAGGTCTCTATGACGCTGCTGGAACCCTCATGCCACCTTCCCATAGACAGGTAAACAGCACTCCACCTTGCAGGGCATTCTTGGCTTTACTTATTTTTTGTTTATGTGTGGACCACACAACCGAACCCTCATGTAAGAGGCAATACATAGGTATAACAAAAACTCTACATCTTTTTCTCAAACACAAGCAGACAACATGATCCACTAGTTGTCTGTTTAGTCTATTGTTAGGACCTTTTCAACTTTTTTTAAAAAAAGATTTTTTTAAAAAGACCCTCCTAAGGTTCATGGTGTTCACTGCTAACATTGTAAATACCAATGTTCTTGAGCTGCAGATGATACATCAGAAATGCATGTGTCAAAAAAGCTTGTTTGGGATATTTATTATCATTCCTCAGATTTATAAAATAATATTTATAACCTGATGGAATGAAAAAGAAGCAAAAATGATCAGTTACTGCTACGATGGTTCTAATATTAATCAAATTCAAACCCTTTATTGCTTAGTTGGTGGAGGCATAATCACATTGTACAACAGTACAGTAAAAATGGAAATAAATCACTATATATTTGATGTATGAGGCTTATTTTGAACATATAGGGTTTTTTGCTAACATACAGGGGTAAGAAGTTTGGTTGTTTATTCAATACATTTGTACTGTGTATAACAAATTATCAATTTGTGTTCTAACTGGATCATCACCATTCTTTTGGGAAAGATGAACCGGAGGCAGAAGAAAAATGAAGAAAAATTTATGCTCACATATTGTTTCCTACCCTTTTGGTCCGAAATCTTCCCATCTGGACATGGTACACAATCATAGCAACAGAATGGCTTCCCCTCTTTCTTTTTTCTGCTGTATCCAGGAAGGCAATTATCATTACACTTAGCAGTTGGCAGGATCTATCCACAAAAAGAGGAGAATAATTGCTCTGGTATCTAATCAATAAATTAATACTATGGTGTTTTAAATTAATACTATGGTGTTGCTTATCATGGGCCATGAGGTTTCTAAGGCTGCAGTTCTATTTACAAATTCCTGAGACACCTTGAACTAAATGGGACTTATATCTGAGTAGACATAGCTAAGTTTGCATTGCAAAAAAATCAGCTACTTTAAAGGAGTCAACCATTTTAAAGGAATGCTTTAAACAGAACATAACGGCTTTGAAAATAGTTATGATCTTATGATCGTTGTTAGTGCTCTTGACTGAGTTGCTCAGAAGCTGGGTGATTCTGAGCCTAGATTAACTAAGCAAACCGCACTTGACTGTCACATTTAGAGTAGATGTCATAGTCATGAATCTCAGTAAGTAAATTCCAAGAAGTTTTAACCAGAGATGTTATCCTATAATGAAGGAACGTGAACCTAGTTCACTGAATTGTGAGCAATACTTTTGGCATAACATTTTGATACCTTTAAAATAAATTCCCTACAAGGAGGTTGTTGACTTCATACTCAGTAACAATGGGACTCACATTCTGAAGAAGCTTATCACATGCTGTATCACTATTAATAAGCTTCAGCATCCAAACAGTCCAATGAAAATACTCTACTGGTACAATTCTAAGGATCATTGAGTAGTGGCTCCTTTTGGAGCAAGTCATCCAAGAAATGACAGTAGATATGCACAATCCCTCTCATTCAATTATTCCTTAATGAAGCACTATTAACTTGAAAAATACTGGAAATGATACTACAGTGGTACCTTGGGTTAAGTACTTAATTCATTCTGGAGGTCTGTTCTTAACCTGAAACTGTTCTTAACCTTAAGCACCACTTTAGCTAATGGGGCCTCATGCTGCCACCGTGCCGCTGCTGCACGATTTCTGTTCTCATCCTGAAGCAAAGTTCTTAACCCGAGGTACTATTTCTGGGTTAGCGGAGTCTGTAACCTGAAGCGTATGTAACCTGAGGTACCACTGTACTTGTATGAATATAATTGCCTCCTTTTCCTCTTGGCCCAAACTGTTTCCCACTGAAATTGCTGCTAAAACATAGAGGAAAAGCAGTTGTTAGCAAGTAGTTTCAGTGCAAACAGCGTTGTGCACTTGACTAAGGCATGATACCACTGCCCATCAGCCAACAGAGAGTGTGGCTTGCTCAAGAAAAGGAACACCTGGGAGCTGACTTTACAATCTTAACTGTTCCTTTGTAGCCACATCAGTCCTTGACCTGACATCACATCTGACATAATGTAGAATAGGTGTGGCATCATTAGTGAGGAATGGCTTCATGAGCAAAATTAGGTCTGCAAGCTAGAAGTTTTCTGATCCTGTAAATAGTGATAAAATAACAATAATATTAATTTCAATTAATAATATTTCCTTTATAAATCATTCTTCAGGTTCTCTCATAGGCATAACCAAGTATCTTTTTGTGAGAGAATTGGATACCAAAGACTATGCCAAACTAATATTTTCTCTTGTACCTTTATTTTTATCTTACCTGATTAAATGTGTTGTGCCATATGACAGCCCCTTCATTAATGGTGAATGTTTGACCCTGTGTTGTGTATGGATCCATCTCTCCCACTTTCACTCGTGAAAAAGATTGGTTTGGGAAGGTAACCCAATTTATAATATCAAATCCCGCTGCCAATTCACCATTCTCATTTAAAGAAACAGTGTCTCCAGCACCATTGTTGAATGAGGTACTCCTTAGGAGAGAATGAAGCTAGAATGAAAAGTGGCAAAGGCAAAAACAAAACATCAAATTTGCAGATGACACCAAAGTGGGAGGGATATCTAATGCTGCAGAAGGCAGGATCATGATTCAAAATGATTTTAACAGATTGGAGAACTGAGCCCAAACTAACAAAATGAATTTCTACAGAAGGGGATGCTCTGCCTACCATACCCACCTTTCAGGAGGCAGAAACATATTCCACATCACCTAGGTCCAAAGGAGGTGTGAACAGATGGAGAAGATCCTGTCTTCTCTGCAAAGTGATAGATTGCTTAATAAGGAACAAAAAAATCCTACTTTGTCCTAAAGTGACCACCCTAGCCACACTACAGGGAAGGTCAGTATGTGGAATGGCAAAAAGAAGAAAGAGAGCAGGAGCATTCTGGGCCTAAATGCACTCAGTTGCCCCACCCTCCGTGTTGTCATGCACAGGACACTGCATGTGGACGGCAATTTGTTCTTAAGGCAGATGGTTGTTGGGGCTTCAACCCCAGGCTGCAAAGCATGCAATGCAAAGCAAGATCAGAAGTGGAGTGGGAACTGGCTTAATAAAAGACCACCACTTTATTAACTGGTTTTTAAAAATAGAGTTTTACTCTGGGAACAGCTCCAAGGAAAGGGAAAGTTGCCATAGTGTGTGCCTTTTTTAAAAAAAACAAAAAACAAAACCTGTTACAAAACAAGTATTTTTGTATTAAGAAAATGGAAAGATCACAGATACTCAACCCAAAATTATTAGGAACGTTCAGTGCCCTAACCAATGGCCCAATGATTTCAGTTCTTCTTTCTCCACTCCCACTTCCTCTAATGTCCATGAAAAAGCTATTAAACATTATTTAATAGCTGGGAGAGATCATCAGGGGGGTTGGGCTGGGTGTTCATCAGTATGCGGATGATACCCAGCTCTACCTCTCTTTCAAATCAGAACCAGTGAAGGCGGTGAAGGTCCTGTGTGAGTGTCTGGAGGCGGTTGGAGGCTGGGTGGCGGCTAACAGATTGAGGTTGAATCCTGACAAGACAGAAGTACTGTTCTTGGGGGACAGGAGGCGGGCAGGTGTGGAGGATTCCCTGGTCCTGAATGGGGTAACTGTGTCCCTGAAGGACCAGGTGCGCAGCCTGGGGGTCATTTTGGACTTGCAGCTGTCCATGGAGGCACAGGTCAAATCTGTGTCCAGGGCAGCTGTTTACCAGCTCCACCTGGTACGCAGGCTGAGACCCTATCTGCCTGTGGACTGCCTCGCCAGAGTGGTGCATGCTCTGGTTATCTCCCACTTGGACTACTGCAATGCGCTCTACATGGGGCTACCTTTGAAGGTGACCCGGAAACTACAACTAATCCAGAATGCGGCAGCTAGACTGGTGACTGGGAGTGGCCGCCGAGACCACATAACACCGCTATTAAAAGACCTACATTGGCTCCCAGTACGTTTCCGAGCACAATTCAAAGTATTGGTGCTGACCTTTAAAGCCCTAAACGGCCTCGGTCCTGTATACCTGAAGGAGCGTCTCCACCCCCATCGTTCTACCCAGACACTGAGGTCCAGCTCTGAGGGCCTTCTGGCGGTTCCCTCACTGCAAGAAGCCAAGTTACAGGGAACAAGGCAGAGGGCCTTCTCAGTAGTGACGCCCTCCCTGTGGAACACCCTCCCACCAGATGTCAAAGAGAACAACAACTACCAGACTTTTAGAAAACATCTGAAGGCAGCCCTGTTTAGGGAAGCTTTTAATGTTTGATGTATTAGAGTATTTTAATATTTTTCTTTGGAAGCTGCCCAGAGTGGCTGGGGAAGCCCAGCCAGATGGGCGGGGTACAAATAATAAATTATTATTATTATTATTATTATTATTATTATTATTATTATTATTATTATTATTATTATTATACCACTTCATTTCAGAAATATTTACTTTGAGAATAGCTCATTCGCTTATAAAATCTATCCCATCCAGCATATATCAGATGGCAAACATTACCCTCCTTATTCATACACTTAAAATATAACTTTACAGAGATGTGTCCCTAGAAGACGCTTTCAGTGTCGACATGGCACTATGATACAAGCTCTTTTTCTTATTCTCTCTTAACACATCTTTCTTCATTCATCAACCTATAGTGACATAGAATTCCTGAATCTTCATTAATTAGCATCAATAACTTTTGAGGGGAGTGGGAAATAAATTGACCTTCAACAGATTGATGACTTCTGCTGTGCTTTCAGGTGGCAGGTAAGGAAAGAGGTCTGGGAACAGGAGTGACCAGTGTATTCACGGAATAAGGAACATAGTGCATGGATCTGAATTTCCTGAATTGTGTGTCATCACACAACAAACTACATATTATAGGAGAGCTAGTTTTCATATGAAAATTACCTGCCAAGGTTGCACTTCTGGAAGATCCAATCTACTTCTGTCCAGCATTGCTCTGTGTTTTTGCCTGGATGAGTACATTTTCTGTAAACTATGTGCTATGGCATGAACTGCATTGTAGATGCTATAGCTTTGGCCAGTCATACTTATTTCAAAGAGAGTCCCCGGGAGACTGTTCAGCTTCTCTTCACCAGTGCAAGTAACTGATCTCATCTCTTCCTCCTTAGAATCAGGAAATGAGCAGTTGAATGCTTGCTGCCAGAAGATCCTCAAAAAATCATTGTCTTTGGACGTCTTAGCATGTAAGACCTGAAGGAATTTTCTGAAACCCAAGTCTTCATTTGAGTGTATTGCAAGAGATAATGAACCATGAAACACCTGTATGTCAAAAGCCCTGTGCATCACGTCAGCTGAGAAATCCCACTGGGCCGTTGTTATCCACACTTTACTGATGGATGTCACTTTTATATCTTTCAGCATTGCATATATAAGCATTACCCATGTCAAATATGTCATGACACCAGTTTCTGCATTTACTATCAATACACTGACTTCAGAATTGGATAGATAACTGGCCTTGTCCAGGATAGAGTCAAATGAACTCAACGTCTCTACAGCATGAGTTGTGGCTGGTATTTTTTCATTGAGGGCTGTGCAGATTCCATGCTTCAAAAGCATTGGCATTAAAGTCTGCAGAAATTTCTCTCCATTATCATTCTCCATTGTGAGGATCCCAACCCACGTCCATTGGAAATGAAGAAGAAGCTTGACAATCCCTGCATACTGATACTCTTCATTGGGCACCATCCGGTAGAATGGAGGGAGCTGGCTTTTATCATCCATCTCTGGAGCATTCACACAGTAGGCAATCTAAGCCAAATAAAAATTATACATTCATCAAAAAATAATCATACAATGACATTATGCAATTAGATTAATAATGTAATAGCACCGCATTTTCCCCTTCCTTAAGGGGATTAATTCAGTCCATTTTATGCTAAATGTCATACTTTCAGAAATTCATCCTCTATCTTTTTGTTTGTGGCATGCAGGTGAAATGTCAATTAGTTTGTGTCAGGCTGCTGCCAGCAACTCCCACGGCTGGTTGCCAGGAACGTACAAAGACAAGGAAATGTTTCTTACCGTCCACTTTTGATTCAGTATTTACAGAGAGAGGCTATAGCACCCAGCCAATAATAATAATAATAATAATAATAATAATAATAATAATAATAATAATAATAATTTATACCCTGCCCATCTGGCTGGGATTCCCCAGTCACTCTGGGGGGCTTCCAACAAAAGATTAAAAATATGTTAAAATATGGATAATGGCATTGTCCCGAGTGAATCTCCACCCCCGTCTCTTCCATGTCCTCATTCGTCAATCACATAATCTCCTCTACAGGTGCTGATACAGTAAGTGCCCCCTGCCTTTGAGCTCTTTGCTCTCCTACTTTCAAGGATTGCTGGGTCCTGGGAGAGAGGGGTTCTGGAATGCTTTCTAAAGACACTGTGTCTGTCTGCTGTCACCCCTCCGGTGCTCCTCTCCTTCCTCCGCTCCCATTATTTCCCGACTTTCCCCCTCATCTGCCTCTGGGCTGTGACCTCGCTCAAACCCCTGTTGTAATTCTAAACTGTCTTCCTCCTCACTGGAAGGGTCAAACTGCCAAGTCCCTGACAGTTTGCAGGTTTTCTATGTATCAACAATTGTGACTCTCTGCCATAGGAAGTAAGCACTTCATACACCTTCCCACATTGTCTTAGTTCCTAACACTACTTAGCAGTAAAAGCAGCAGTTATGCTACTAAGCTTGGCAAAAATTGAATATATGAACACATATGCTGCATATATGGAATAGCATGATAATAAATTGTCACAAGGACAGTTCAAAGTGCTGGTGCTTACCATTAGAGCCCTACATGGTTTGGATTAAGGATACTTGAGGGAGCATCTTCTAGCCCAGAGATAGGGAGTCTATGATCCTCCAGAATTGTTGCAATATAACTATCATATCCCTATCTATTGGCAAAGCTCATTGGAGCTGATGGGAACTGAAGACCATCAACAAGGGTGGGTGGCACAGCTTGCCCAATCAACCACTCAATACAATAAGATCTTCTTCAGTGACCCTGCAACAAGTCCACAAACCATCTGAAATGAAGCTATTTGTGAAGGTCCAAATAGTTCACTATTATATTTTATTGGATAAACATAATACAATCTATGGAAAACTTATAATGTCAGGTGATTTGTTCTACCTGTGGAATCTTGTAGATGCCTAAAAGAGTAGTCATGTAAAAGGAAATTTCAAAGCTAAGTCCTCCGATGACAGCTATCATATTCTTTTGCTTAAAACATTTGAAGTTGGGAACAATTGTTTTCTGGCTGGAAAGAAGTTTCAAAGTATTCTGATGGATCATTCTTGCATTTAGATAACTGTCATAAATGTGAAAGCCAAGGCTGACATTTAGTAAGGTCTTCAGGTTTTTATTTATCTCATTCACTGCAAAAACCAGAGACAGGATATGCTGGTAGTTCTTAGACTTTGTCCTAAAGAAAAGAATTGTATCATGTGTGTTATTATTAATAATAAAGGATCAACCATCCTTTTCAGAACAAGGATGAGTCATTTATTTATTCAGTCTGCCCATTGTGTTTTGGGCAAAAATGCATTTGACAAGGCCTTATCCTAAATAAATAAATAAATAACAATATTTAAACAATGGTCTAGCCCTATATATGGAAATCTAAAAGCTGGAAATCTAAAAGCTGCGGAGGTGTGTCTGGCACCTTCATTACACAGTTTCTGGTGAATGCCAAAATACACCTCTTTACCCTGGCTTTTGACACCTGAGATGTATATTTTTAGGACCCAACTTATTTTTGCTCCTGTATATTGTTTTATACTGTTTTTAATGTTGTGTTTTACTATTGTAACTCACCCTGGGAGCTTTGGGTGAAGGGTGGGTAAATGATGATGATGATGTTAGCTGGGGTCAGTGCCAGATTTACATATAAGCCAAACAAGCTATAGCTTAGGGCCCCACTTTCTTGCCCCCCATATACTTCTTCTTAATTGTATGTCACTATTAATATACTTCTTAATTGTATTTCAGTTCAACAATTACTTTGATAAAATACATATTTTCTTATGTGCAAATGGCTTTAAATACATATTAGATCCATAAATTACCATATAGCATATATTCAACACAAAAAACAGCGGCAGTTGGTTGTTGACAAAGGACAGCTGGACATATAAAGGGCCCCATTACCTTCAGTAGCTTAGGGCCTCATCAAACCCAAATCCAGCCCTGGATGGTATAAGTAAATTATCATCATCAACCTTTATTACGGTCCAGAGACCCAACAAATCATTACAAAGCAATACACAATTCATACAGCCTACATCCAGGTTAAACAAGCATTTTGTTTAGAATATAGGTATAAGTAAATTAAGCAAAGTTACACCAGTTTCAAACCCTGTGTAACAGTGGGGCTGTTCCTGGTAGAAGGAAAACAAGCTTTTAAAATATTGTTTCATACAGGATTTGCTGGTCATATAACTTAGCTGAAAGGGTTTAGAATCCAGGCTAAGTCCACCCCCTCCCTGGTCTTGCCATGGTATACTCCCGGGGTGTCCCTTTTCTAGGACTTACACTGCCCAGCTGTGCCTGTGTTTAATGCCATGTAAAATTAGAAATCTCATTTTCATGATTTTGGGCTGGCTCATGAGCTGATTCCTAGCTCACGAATATTAAGTCCCCAACAACCCCAGCTCAGCCAAAGATATGTCAGTGCAACTGGCTTATTCCATGTCAGGCAGGGCTTAGCTGACTGAACCAAGGTCATTGCAAGTATCCAAAAGAAGTGTTGTGCAAATATGGAGTAGGTAGGATTGCGGGGAGTGTAGAGGCTGGATCCTAGGTCCTTTCTGATTGGTCACATAACCTGGAAACCCAGCATAGAAACCTATTTTAAAGGTTTGTTTTTGCACCACCAGTTTTAAGCACAGAACTTTATTCTGGATTAATTTACATTGGTGTGCTTTACGCCAGCTTCTTGTGTAGAGGATTGGTTCCATCATGGAACAACTGCACATAAGGCATGGAATACTCCACATATTGATAGAAAAGATGTTAGTACAAAATATGCTTATCTCCCAGATAAAAAGGGCAGAAACACAACCATCAAATATGAAGAAATAGGAATGGTGTGTAATGAAATTCAGTTTAACAATGTCACAGGCAGAAGGTTGCTTGGTATTTTAAAATATTCCAGCTATGCTAGAGTGCATTAATTTAAAGGGGGGAAGATAAGGAAATATTTCAATGGTATCTTTCTCAACATAAACTGAGAAAAAGATGCAGTCAAAATATGTACTGTTGGAGATGTAAAAGAACTACTACAGACTTTATACATATTTTGGAACTGTGTTAAAACAATACATTTGGAGACTACAATTCTGCATGATTTTGTATTACCATGATCCTCCAAAACAGTCCTCCTTTGCATGCATTCTGAAGTTATAAATGCTGATCTACAACTAGCAATAAACATTTTGACAATGGTAAAACTATGTATAGCCCAGCAATGGAGAATTCCCCCATAACTATAGAATGGCTGAAGAAAACTTGAGATAATATTATGGTGATAAAGCTGACATACAATAGAAATACTATAAAATATAATCTTCAAAACAGGTTTATGGAGAGATGTGCCTTTCCCATTCAATTTTGGAATAAAAATGTCAGATGAAATAACCCCTTATAACTGATTTTAATTAATCCATCTATATGTAATGATACCTTCCTTTCTTTTGTCTCACCCTTCTAAAAACTTCTATTATACCCTGCTTTTTAATTTCATATCAATGTATTGTAATACTTATTAGAAGAAATAGGAAGGGATTGTGAAGGCCATTAAATAATATGAGGTGAATGAGGAAAATGTGGAATATAGAGTGGTCATGAAGAATAAGAAAGCAACGTAAGCAAAAAAATAAATAAATAAAAATCACAGAAAGCGTGTTCTCCTTAACAGAGAGCACGTGTTGCGGTTGGGGGAAACAAGCCACCTGACTGTGATTAGGCAGATTTGTGTAAACCCAAGCCTTTTAAGGGGTTAAGATTGGGCTGCCGGGGAGTTTCGTGTGTGGTGAAATTGGGAGGGGTTAGAGGTTATAAATACATGGGGCCAGAGGTTGGACTTCCTCTTGGCCGTTTTTGCATCGGATCAAGGAGCTGCGTTGAGACGGTTATCTCTGCCTTTCTACTTTCGATTTCTTTTGGGCCTACCTCAATTTACTATTCCACTTGTCCTTTCCCTTGTCTTAATTTGATTCCTCCATTCCTTTACCCTGTTCCCTCCCTATCCCTTCACTAAATTATATCCTTTACTAAAAGAAAGAAAGAAAGAAGGCAGTTTGCTATCAAGGCCAGAGGGTGGGTTCCCCCCCCGCCCCCCCGGGCCCTGCCTTCGGGCTTCGGGCTGCCTACCCGTAATTCGGGGAGCCCGCTGCCGGCTGCCCGCCGCCGTCAGGGCCCCGGCTTTAAATTATTTACCCCCCCTCCACGGCCGGTGGTCGCGCGGCACTTGGGGGCGCGACGCTCGGGCCCCGCGGTGGTCCCGCTGATCCTTGAGCCGCCCCCCACCCCCCTTCCTTGAAGGGCGCTATTTCTCCTTACCTTCCCGGCTTCCGAGTGCCTCTGAGGGACGGCGGTTTTTTCCCTGGCCTCTCCCGGGGCCGCGTTAGAGCTCCTTTGGCCCTCTGAGGGGGTGGGGGCGCAGTTCGGGAGGTTGCCGTGCGGTTGGGCCGCTCGGTTCGAGCGGCGTGGGAAAGCGGGCGGCCTCCTTGTGCGGGCGGGCGGTTTCTCCGGTGGCGGCAGCGCTGCTGAGCCGGCGTGGCAGCGTTGGGGGGCCAGGCCTCCTTGTTTGCCGGGCCTCCCCTCCTTTCCTGCTGAGTAATTGCAGGGCCGCTTCCACGGGATCGGGAGCGGCGGCCTGCATTCGCGCCCACCATTTTGGTTCCTTCCAGAGGCGCATAAAGAACCGCGGGAAGAGAATTCCTCGCGGTTGCTGTTTTTCTGCTGACTGCCCCCCCCTGGTGGCCAAGAGGGTTTATTGCAGCTGGGTTTATCTGCTGAAGCTCCACCTGGTGGCTCAGTGAAGCATTGCTCCTTCTCCTGTGTGGGTTGGGGGCTCTCTGGTGCCCTCTGCTGGCGGAACAAAAAAGCGCATCTTGTTTTGTTGTTCCTTTTATTCAGCAGTTTTGAAGTGAGCTGAATAAAGCAAGTAGGTGAATAATAAATAAATAAATAAATAAATAAATAAATAAATAAATAATAATAATAGATAGATAGATAGATAGATAGATAGATAGATAGATAGATAGATAGATATTATAGACTGCCTGTACTATTAACGCTCTTATTGGACGGTTGTCCTATTGCATTTATTTTGTACGCCAGCAGTGACGCTTGGCGGCGGCGCACATTTATTCTCTGTTTGATTTCAAGTAGCAGGTATGGCTCCCAAGAAAGTCACTGCCCGCCCCAGCCTGGCTTCCGCTGCAAAACGCACTATCAGAGGTCCATCGCAGGCCCTTCGTTCTCCCACTCCGAGGCAACCAGTGGGCCAGGTGCAGTCTCTGGTGGAAAGCATGGCTGGCAACCCGGTTGCTTTGTCTCGTTTCGCAGCCGAAATGGATGGTCTCCTTCAACAATGCTCTGCCCAGCCTTCCACGTCTGGGAGTCGTCCTCGTCCGGTAGCGGCGTCGTCTCCTGCGTCACCATCGTCTAGTGAAGATGAGAGAGAAGGCTCTTCATCTAGGGGTTTGCTGTCTGATGCCCAGCCTGCCCAGCCCCGCGACTTACCTGCTGTTCGCGGCCGTGCGCGAAGGCCACGCCGTTCCTCTGGGAGAGCCATGGGAAAGAAAAGCCCTGCGGCAGCTTCCTCCCGCCGAAGTGGACGCACCCAACCTGTGGAGGAGGTGGCATCTGGTTCCGGCCTCTCACTTGTTGTTTCTCCTCCATCAGATCCAGGTATATCACACCTGAGCCCTGACTCTGAGTCTTCCATTGAGGATAGTTTACCAGTCCCTGCCAGGAAGTCTTCGGGTGGAAAGCGCCGCCGCAGGAGGTCTTCCCGGAAGCGTGCCAAGAGGAGGAGGGGCGAATCATCTTCCTCTTCTTCTGGTATGTCATCTTCTAGTTCAGATGATGAGACGGGAGCCTCACGGGAACTTTATTGGGGCTTTGGGGAATCGACGGGGCTGCCTCGGTGGGCTTGGGATCGGAGGGCCAACACCCACCGGGCAAGGTATGGAGCTGTGCAAGAGTGTAAAGATGGCGTTTTGGTACCTGACGTTAAAGTATCTACCAATTCCGCCAGGGACATAATCCCAGGTGCACATTTGTCGTCAAAACTGCGCTCTAGGATACTGAACAGTCGTTATGTAGACATTTTCAAACTGGCCCCTCCTTCGGAGGACCAGGAGAAAGGGAAATCGTCAAACAAACGCCAGGGTGTTTCCCCTTCTGATAGGACTTTCGAGATATGGCTTGACTGTTTCCAGGTCTTTGCTGGCGTGGTGGTAGCGGCTTACCCGCGGAGATCTCTTCATTTGATGGTTTACTTATCCATTGTTCGCTCCGCCTTTACCAACGCCGGTGAAAAAGCGGCGATAAAATATGATGAACACTTTAGGCGCCGCGCCGCCAGGATCCCCTCGGCTCGATGGGATCGTAAGGATCTCGATGTGTGGACCACCTATGTTGCTCCGCTCATCGATAAAAAGGTGCCAGAGCAACAGAAGCCGAAGAATCCGGCTTTTAGGTCCAGCCGCCGCTTACCTTGCTGGGAGTTTAATAAGGGCTCCTGTCAGCGTCAAGGGTGCAGGTACGCTCACATATGTGAGAAATGCAATGGCTCACATCCTGCCTCCTCCTGTTTTGGGTATCGGCGGCCCTTTCGTGGGGGAAAGGGGGGTTCTCAGCAACCCCCCAAGCAAAACACCTCTCTCCCTTCTGTTTCAGGCACAGGGAAATGAGGCGTTGTCCTCCCTAGCTCATACCCCCGTTCGTTTGCCGGCACTACAACACTGGCTGCAATCTTATCCTGATAGGGACGCTGCCGGCTATTTGATTGATGGTTTTTCTGTTGGTTTTCGGATTCCGGTAGCCATGCCACCCGTGGCACGGAATCCTGCTAATCAAAAATCAGTTCGCGAGTTACCTGAGGTTGCCCGTAAAAAGATCGCAAAGGAGCTGGCCATGCATAGGATGGCTGGTCCTTTCGATGCCCCTCCTTTTCATAATTTGCATGTATCCCCATTGGGTATCGTGCCAAAGAAGGCCCCAGGTGAATTTCGTCTAATCCATAATTTGTCACATCCTAGGGGCACCTCAGTTAATGATGCTATACCTCCGGAGCGTTGCTCCGTGAAGTATGCATCACTTGATCAGGCGATCAAGATGATTCGGAAGTTTGGCCGCGCGGCCCTATTGGCGAAATGTGATATTGAATCGGCATTTCGCCTCCTCCCGATTCATCCGGATGATTTTTGGCTACTGGGTTTTCAGTTTGAGGGCAAATTCTATTTTGACAAGGCCATGCCTATGGGCTGTTCAATAGCGTGTGCTGCTTTTGAATCTTTTAGCACCTTTTTGGACTGGGCTCTTAAATTTAAAACAGGGCTGGGTGGAGTCACTCATTACCTGGATGATTTTTTATTGGCCTCAGCCCACGACACTGGCGATTGCTCGGTGTTGCTGCAAGCATTTGCTGACCTTACCCAGGAGCTGGGGGTTCCGCTGGCAGCGGAAAAGACGGAGGGTCCGTCTACCCAGCTTACTTATTTGGGTATCCTGTTGGATACGGTTTCACAGACTTCTAGTTTACCACAGGACAAGCTAGTAGCCTTGAAGAAGGTCATAGAGGAACTGCTTCCTTTGAGGAAAGTTTCCTTGTTACAAATCCAATCCCTGTTAGGGCACTTGAATTTTGCGTGTAGAGTGGTGGCGCCTGGGCGCCCTTTCTGTTCACGCTTGGCGCGTCTCACTGTGGGGTTGAGAGCTCCTCACCATCGAGTGCGCCTCTCTAGTGAGGTGAGGTCGGATCTTTCCATGTGGTTGGAATTCCTGGAGGAATTCAATGGGGTTTCATTATGGCAGGACACGTTGAACCTGCGCAATGATTTTCAGGTCCATTCGGATGCTGCAGGTTCCCTGGGTTTTGGTCTTTACTGGAAAGGGCGATGGTGTGCTGAGCGTTGGCCTCCCGCTTGGCAGGGGGGAAAGATTTCACGGGACCTAACATTTCTCGAGTTTTTTCCCATCGCAGTGGCCGTGCATTTGTGGGTCGAGGAATTCAGGAACCGTCGTGTCTGCTTCTGGACCGATAACCAGGCGGTGGTGTCTGTGCTGGCAAAGCTGTCGTCACGTTCACCCAGGGTGTCCGCCTTATTAAGAGTTTTTGTATTGCATTGTTTGCGTTATAATATAGTGTTTTCTGCACGTTTTATTCCCGGGGTGACTAACGAAATTGCTGATGCTCTGTCCCGTTTTCAGATGGAGCGGTTCAGACTCCTGGTTCCAGAGGCTTGGATACGTCCGGAATATTTCCCGGATCATCTCTGGAACCTTGGCAGCAATTAGTTTTGCAGGGAGTAGCGGCATCTGTTTCCCCTTCTACTCTTAGATCCTACACAAAAGCCTGGTCCGACTTTTTGGCGTTCATGCGCCGGGCTGCCAGCGAGTTAAAAAGCGTCCCCCCCTCATCTGCGCAGGTGTTAAGTTATCTGGCGCATTTATTTCAGCTGGGGCGTGCTGCTAAGACTATTAGGATTCAGGCAGCTGCTATAGCATTTTTCTGCAAGACATTTTTTGATAAAGACCCTTGTGCGAAGTTTGTCGTGCGCAAGGCTTTGGACGGCTGGGGTAGGCTTCGCCCTTCTCAGCCAGCCCCACGGCACCCAATTTCTTTTGACTTGCTGAGCAGGATGCGTAAGAGGCTGCGGGTGGTTTGTTGGTCAGGGTATGAGGCTCGCCTGTTTTCGGCTGCCTTCTCTATTGCCTTCTTTGGAGCGTTGAGAGTGGGTGAGCTCGTGTTGGAAGATCTCAAGGATGGTCGTTCCAGGGGCCTTTTGCTCCGGGATCTTCAGTTATTCCCTGCAGAGCTAATAATTACAGTGAGGAATTCAAAAACGGATCAGAAGGGTAGGGGTGCCGTCATTCGTCTCCCTGCTACGGGGGAGGCAGGCCCTTGCCCTGTAAAAGATGTTAGCAAGTACTTAGCAGTGCGTCCCCCAGGTGATGGGCCTTTGTTTAGACATGAAAATGGGCTGCCCCTAACAAGGCGCCAGTTTGCGCAGGTGATGCGAAAGGCGATTCTGGCTTGTGATGGCACGGCCTATGGTTATGCCCCTCATTCCTTCAGGATTGGGGCGGCAACGACAGCGGCTCATTGGGGTTTGTCGGCGGCTAGAATAAAGGATTTGGGCCGCTGGAAGTCGGATGCGTTTCGTGGTTATGTCCGCTGATAAGATGGGTTTCTCACATTGTTTATTTTGTTTACTTCAGGTCTAGTGGCTGTCCGCATCTGGATGGTGGGGCACAGCATCATCCATTGGGCGGGCGTCGCAGCACAGCAGTCCAGTTGGGGTCCAGGCCTTGGCTTACCTCCACATGTGCAGCTGTCGTGGCTGGCCAGACGAGGAATGCGCTGGTCCGAATTCTTGCCGCGAATCCAGAGGCAATTGCTCCTGGAAGGGGAGCCCACGGCTATAGTGGTGCAGTTGGGTGAGAACGACCTGGTATCCACGGACTGTTTTTCACTGCGTGCTGCAATATTAAGTGACTTGGAAGTGCTGCGGGCATGGATGCCTACAGCAAAAATATTTTGGTCCAAGCTGCTGCGCCGCCGCATCTGGAGGGGCAGTCGTTGCCCGGCAGCTACGGAGAGGGCCAGAAAACGCATCAATTCTGCGGTAGCCAGAAAGATGTCCGAATTGGGTGGAGATGTGATTTCTCACCCAATGATTCAATTTCAGGCGGCATCCCTTTTTAGAGCCGATGGTGTGCACCTTTCTGCCTCAGGGAATGAGGTTTGGTTGGGTGCAGTGGTGGCCAAGCTTAGGGCTTGGCTGGGGTTGTGAGTGGTTTGGCGGTGAGCTGTGGGCTCTATGGCGGTTAGGCACTGGTTAAATGGTGCTTGGAGGGGTAAGTGCCTACCCCTCCAAATGAGCGAAGGGAATTCCGTTAAAGGAATCCAGGGGCTTGCCATTCTTTTCGTCCTTGTCCCTGGAATCGGACTTGGGCCGTGCAAGCCCCACTGGAACAAGAGGGTGAGAAGTGCGGGACTGAGACCCAGCTTCACTTGCTCACTCAATACTTGTTTCCCACACTGGATTCCGCTGGTGTCCGGAATGCCAGCTCTGTCCCTGAGGGCATGGACAGATAGTCATAACCAGTGCCTAAGCAACCACTCACATTTTGTATTGAATAAAGTTGTGGCCGAAATTATGCCAAAAACCTAAACAAAAATTGACGTGTGAAGTGTGAATTTTTGGGGGGTGGCAATTGTGGGACTCAACACGCAAAGCGTGTTCTCCTTAACAGAGAGCACGTGTTGCGGTTGGGGGAAACAAGCCACCTGACTGTGATTAGGCAGATTTGTGTAAACCCAAGCCTTTTAAGGGGTTAAGATTGGGCTGCCGGGGAGTTTCGTGTGTGGTGAAATTGGGAGGGGTTAGAGGTTATAAATACATGGGGCCAGAGGTTGGACTTCCTCTTGGCCGTTTTTGCATCGGATCACCCGCCCTCCCTCCCTTTAATAGGGTGGTTTTTTGTTTTGCTCGCTTGACCTTGCTATGCCTGTCATGGTGTCGTTCGCCTTGGTGCGGGGGCACGGTAGGAATTTTGCCATCTGGCTGATTGGCTGGTGCCATTTGGTTTTTGCCTACTGCGTAGCAAATCGTCACAACTTGTAAGGTTGGCGGTTAGGCACTGGTTAAATGGTGCTTGGAGGGGTAAGTGCCTACCCCTCCAAATGAGCGAAGGGAATTCCGTTAAAGGAATCCAGGGGCTTGCCATTCTTTTCGTCCTTGTCCCTGGAATCGGACTTGGGCCGTGCAAGCCCCACTGGAACAAGAGGGTGAGAAGTGCGGGACTGAGACCCAGCTTCACTTGCTCACTCAATACTTGTTTCCCACACTGGATTCCGCTGGTGTCCGGAATGCCAGCTCTGTCCCTGAGGGCATGGACAGATAGTCATAACCAGTGCCTAAGCAACCACTCACATTTTGTATTGAATAAAGTTGTGGCCGAAATTATGCCAAAAACCTAAACAAAAATTGACGTGTGAAGTGTGAATTTTTGGGGGGTGGCAATTGTGGGACTCAACACGCAAATGTCAAACACATCATGTAAAGGAAAAACCATACACAATTTTAATAAACCTGCTATTAAACCTAAATACAAAAAAACTCCTGTTCTCTGATCATGTTGCTGCTTGTATAACATATGTGATTCTATTCAGCCTTACATAATTCCTTACATAAGTTCATCTGTCATCTTTGTTGTTGGCTGGTTGTTGAATAGTATTTCATCAAAGATGAAGGTGTTTAGTGAGGCAATCATGTCAATGTTTATATCCCCTTTCTTATAATACTGGTGTGGGACCAGGAATGGATCAATCATGGTGCACATAGGAGCTGGCACCTTGCAGTCAAGTTGAGGGAGACCCAAAATGAGAAGCAGAAAAGCAAATACCCCTATCATCTTGGGTGAATTCATCAAAAAGAATGCCTGGAAATGATCTATTACCGGCTACCAGACTGGATACATCACTGAAGATCAGACCAGACTGGATACATCACTGAAGATCAGGCGGGCAGCTGCAGCTCTGCCTGTTCACCAACCAACACACCAGCACTTAATAGGACTGGGTATTTTTTATCAACTTTCAGACTGTGTTATTGATTCTGCTTGTGAGCTCCAGAAATCCATAGGAGGCTTGAGCAGATGGATTATGTCCCTGAGTAATTTGTGATAATTAAAGGTTCCAGACTAATCTCCCAAGAGTATTACATTGTACAATACACGACTTGCATCAGAAGAAGAGAAGAAAACATGTTTGATATATAGTAGTACCTCGGGTTACAGACACTTCGGGTTACAGACTCCGCTAACCCAGAAATAGTACCTCAGGTTAAGAACTTTGCTTCAGGATGAGAACAGAAATTGTGCAGCAGTGGTGCAGCAGCAGTGGGAGGCCCCATTAGCTAAAGTGGTGCTTCAGGTTAAGAACAGTTTCAGGTTAAGAATGGACCTCCAGAACGAATTAAGTTCTTAACCCGAGGTACCACTGTATCTCAGCAATCCTTACAAAGTAATCCTGCCAGGCTACTACTACTACTACTATTACTACTATTACAGTCATACCTTGGAAGCTGAATGGAATCCATTCCTGAAGTCCATTCAACGCACGGCTTCTGCAGGAGCTTCCTGCAGCCAACTGGAAGTCACAGAAGCCCCATCAGACGTTTGGCTTCCAAAAGAACGTTCACAAACTGAAACACTTGTTGATAGATCTCAACCAAAACTCTCTGCTACTGGCTGCTTAGTCTGTGTAGTCCAGGATGACGACTCAGGGACATAACGTGCTGAACAGTAACTTGATTTGTACAGTGGTGCCTCGCAAGACGAAATTAATTCGTTCCGCAAGTCTCTTCGTCTTGCGAGTTTTTCGTCTTGCGATGCACGGTTTCTCATAGGAATGCATTGAAAATCAATTAATGCGTTCCTAGGGAAACCGCCTTCAGACCAGGTCCGGGGACAGTCTGTCCCCGGACCTCTTCTGAAGGTTGGGGGGGCAAGGGCTTTTCTTCCCACCCCCAGCATTTTAAAAAACCCCAGGACAGCGGAGGACTTCTCCACTGTCCGGGCGATCTTAAAATGCTGGCGGGCGGCATTTTAAAATTGCCCCGGGACAGCGGAGGACTTCTCCGCTGTCCGGGCGATTTAAAAGCCCCTGGGAAGGCAGGCAGGGGGGACAAAGACTTTCGCCCCCCCGCCCGCCTTCAGAAGGTGTTCCCGCCCCCCCCCCCGCCCGGCTTCAGAGCAGCGTTCCGAAGCCCGGCGGCAGCGGCGTGAGGAGGCGTTCCCGCCCCACCGCCCGGCTTCGGAGGAGGTCCGAGGACAGTGGGGAAGACGTGCTGCGCTTCCCCGCTGTCCCGGATATTTCCCTATGGGCTGTCGTCTTGCAAAGCAAGCCCATAGGGAAATTCGTCTTGCGAAGCGCCTCCAAAACGGAAAACCCTTTCATCTAGCGGGTTTTCCATCTTGCGAGGCATTCGTCTTGCGAGGTACCACTGTATTTGCTTTCATTATATACAGAGTATAGCACAGCTTTGTGCAAGTTATTATATACACAGACTCGATTCAAACTTAACACACCAACCTCTGAACTCTAACACCAAACTACTGTGTCATGCTGCTTATAAGGGAAAACTTTTAGCCAATCATCACCTGTTGCTAGGCTTCCCTATCTCCAAGCAGACTTTCGCATGTACTCTTGTTTAATTTGGCTTCTTGCTAACTCACTAATTATCCACTTCAAAGCTGCAGTTTCTCACAAACCTCAACAACACTCACTTCCAGATTTGCGGCATTCGGGAACCAAAACGTTTGACTGCTAAGGTGTTCATCAACCAAGGTACGACTGTATTATTATTTCATTAAATATTTATATCACTATTCATTTGAGGATCACAGGGAGGCTTCCAATATAGCATATTACAATAAAGTGTATTACAGTGTGATTGTGGATGCAATATATGTTTTAAATACCTGAAGGAGGAAGAGGAGAAACTCATATCCACAACAAGTTCACCAGTAGCTGTGTTTATCTGATACTTCTTAGTTAAACATTGACCAGAGGAAGCGGACATGGAAGAACAATACTACTCCTCCCACTGAGTCCACCCAAACAGTACAACTGCTAAGGTTAGATTCAGTGCCTAAATTGCCAGCCTGACAACAGGACAGAGAGTCAGTAACTCCATTAACACACAACTTTACTATTACTTGGTTTGTTCTGGCGGAAGACAGATGGGTGGGAAATCTTGACTATAGCAATGTTTTGTATTATCTGTTTATTGAAAAATACATATAAGTAACAGAGAAAAAGTAATGCAGAGTTCCAAAATTAAATAATAACAGCAAACCAGTGTGCCAAATTACTATTTTGCTTGAATATTGAAATACCTCAAGAATGACAAAGAATGAGAAGGTGGAGAGCTATGGGAAGACCCCTAGACCACCCATGTTTGTCTGTTCAAGTATTCTGACAAAGTGATGTTTCAGACATTGGTGAACCATGCCTCACACTTTAAAGCATCAGGAGACTTCCAATGATGGGCAAGAACTGGCAGCCACTAGCAACATTAAGACTAGGTTTTTATGTGTGATGGATGGGATGGCATTATTCTCTAAGGAGGGAAGAGGCAAAGATGGTTCAGCAAGCAAGTTTTTGTACTGAGTTTGGCCGTGTGGTGCAGATTGCTGACTCACCAGTATGCGGAATGAGGGGGACTGACAGCTCAAATGGATTATAGAGAGACATGTAGAACAAGAAAGAGTGTGTCTTTGAGATTTTATGATAATGTTTACACATTTTGCTTGGCATTTCAGTTGGGAGGCCTCATTCTTGTTTGCCATAATGGGTCAACCTCCACTAAAAGTACCATGGAAAGACCTATAAGGCATTCATTACACAAATATAAGACACACTTACTTACTACTTGCAATTGAAGGAATACATTTACATATTCCTCCTTATTAGCTGCTCTTTGGTATTCAGGGAAGGCCTCAGAATAATTATGTAACATTTAGGAACAAAAATACAGCCTACTAACCCAGCACTGGAGACCCAGATGGAGAAGATCTCCACAGCCACCATGTATTTCCCTTTGGTGCTCAGATAAGAGGGAACAAAGGACAACCAAACACTGCAAAATACCAGCATGCTGAAAGTGATGAACTTGGCTTCATTGAAACTGTCTGGCAACTTTCTGGCTAGGAAAGCCACAGTGAGGCTGACAAAAGCCAGCAATCCCAAGTATCCCAGAACAAAATAAAACATTGTGATTGACCCTTCATTACATTCTATTATGATTTCTTCAACCAAAGAGTTCATGTTGAAATTTGGGAATGGGGGTGCAGTAGATAGCCATATACTACAAATAGTGACTTGTATGAGAGAACAGCCAAGAATAATAGAAATAGCCAATTTTCTCCCCACCCATTTCCTCATTGTGGATCCTGGCTTCGTTGCCATGAAAGCCAGAACCACAGTGATTGTTTTTGCCAGCAAACAAGAAACAGCTACTGAAAATATGATGCCAAAAGCAGTTTGACGTAAATAGCAGGTCACCCACTGAGGCTGGCCGATGAATAGCAAAGCACAAAGATTGCAGAGGAACAGGGAGATGAGGAGAAAGAATGATAGAGCTCGATTGTTGGCTTTGACAATGGGAGTGTTCTTGTACTTGATGAAAATTCCTAGTACCAAAGCTGTGGTGAAAGAAGCAGCCAATATAAAAAAACCTAAAGTGGTGCCCAAAGGTTCTGAGAAGGAGAGGAAGTTCATGGACTTAGGGAGGCATTGGTCTCTGTTCTTGTTTGGAAATTCATCTTCTGGGCATTGGAAACAGTCATCTATATCTGAAAAAGAGAACAAATTATGTCTCTGTTCCTGTCTGTGCAATTATATTTTTCCAGATCTGCAGCTTCTATATGAAAATGTATACAGAAATATCTTATTCTCCTGAAGGCATCTATAGGGATGATTAATAATCCCCCCTAAGTGTTTAAAACCAATTTACTTCTAAGTATATATCAGTAAGTGCTCCAATAGGGTTTGCAGATGTCAAATCCTACTACAAGGGATTAAGCAGGGAAGTGAATATCTCTTACTTCCCAAACAAAACCACTCAATAACTGTTACTCTGCAATTTGACCGGCTTAATCTACTCCTGCAGGTTGATGCACCTGCAAATTCCAATCATTTTGGCCAGAAGGGGAGAGAGTTATAGTCATTTGTAAAATTCACATTATAATGCAAGGGGGGGGGACAGAAGTTGGCTAGCAGTTAAGTTAGATCCCAAAGCTAAGTGTGCACAGAAAATATCTTGAAATGTAAGGAGCAAAACAAACATTCATGTATCTGAAAAATGATTTGGAATATCTACCAATAATAGAATGTATCTTTTTTCCCTGACATTTATTGGATGGAAATGGGGGAGGAATTTGAGAGACTATCAACAACACAAGGTTGGTCTTAATATTGCATAGTATGTTCACCATTTTGTTTCTCTTACCCATTTGGTCTGAAATCTTTCCATCTGGACATGGAGCACAATCATAGCAACAAAATGGCTTCCCCTCTTTCTTTTTTCTGCTATAGCCTGGGGGGCAATTTTCATTACACTTGGCAAGGGGTAGCACCTAGCCATAAAAAGAAAAGGGCAAATTAATTTCTGATATATTTGGTTAATAGCAAGAAAAAAACAGTCCTGTGCAAAAGAGCACATTTTGAAGCAATTAAAACTTCTCACTTCTCTTCAAGGACAGCCACATGAATAATGTGTTATATCACTATAACCTGGCAGCAGCCTTCAGAAAACCTTATATAATGCAACCTAATTTCCTTGTCATTGTTACCGCCACAGAGAACAAAACTTGTAACTCTGATGGTTGATGCTTATATGAAACTTTCAGACAACCCAGAACACTGCTGACATGAATCACACTTCAGGGTGGAAAAGCTTTCTATGTAATTTTAATTTATTTATTTCATAAAATCTATACACCACTTGATTGTAAAACAAAACAAAACAAAACAAAACAAAACAAAACACCACACACCTCAAAGCAGTTTACAGAAAGATTAGACAATAAAATTGAGGAAAAAATTACAACCATAATTAAAGGTAAAGGTACCCCTGATCGTTAGGTCCAGTCACAGATGATTCTGGGGTTGTGGTGCTCATCTTGCTCTATAGGCCGAGGGAGCCGGCGTTTGTCCGCAGACAGCTTCCAGGTCATGTGGTCAGCATGACTAAGTCGCTTCTGGTGAACCAGAGCAGCACATGGAAATGCAGTTTACCTTCCCGCCGGAATGGTACCTATTTATCTACTTGCACTTTTTGGCATGCTTTCAAACTGCTAGGTTGGCAGAAGCTGGGACTGAACAACGGGAGCTCACCCCGTCACGGGGATTTGAACTGCTGACCTTCCAATCGGCAAGCCCTAGGCGCTGTGGCTTAGACCACAGAGCCACCCGCGTCCTTACAACCATAATTAAAGACATACAAAAGTTAAAATACTAAAACAGATTAAAATTACCTCAACTTTATCAGCATCTAGGTAGGCTTGCTTAACAGGAAGGTTTTTAGCAGACACCAACAGGAGTACAGTGAATATACCTGCTTGATCTCAATAGGCAGAGAGTTCCAAAGTGTACTGCTGCCACACTAAATGATCAAGGAATGGGTATTATGTGGCACATGTAGCAGTGCCAATTCTGCCAATCAAATAAGCTGAGTGGGCACATATGGAGTAAGGTGATCTTATAGGTAAACTGGTTCCAAGTTGGTAAGAGCTTTATATACTAACAGTGGACTAATCCACACTGGTCAGTATAAAATGTTACAAATGCATGTAAAATCGGCAATGTAAAATTGCATTAAGAGCTATATAACATTTCTTTTATAGCAGTTTTACAGTCAATATAGATCCAGCCAGTAACACCCTAGATTTGGCCTGGCACAAAATAGGCAACCAGTGCAGATCTCTGAGCACATGTGTGACATGCTGTCAGCAATCATGCTGGAGTATTCTCCACTAACTGCAGCTTCCAGATCAAGTGCGAGGGAAGCCCCTCATAGAGTTCATTTCAGTAACCGGTTTTGAAGTAACCAATGCATGAGCTATGGTGGCAAGGCTTTTCCGATCCAGGATTGGCTGTAGCTCTTGAACCAGCTGCAGCTGGTAAAAGGGATTTCTAGCCACTGAGGCCTCCTGAGCCTCCTGTGACAGAACTGGATCCAGAAGCACCAGTAAAGGGTGAACTTTCTCTTTCAGGGGCAGTGTAACCCCTTTGAGGGTAGGCAGCTGACCAATTTCTCAGACACGGGAGCTCTTCACCCACAACACCTCTATCTTGCCAACATTCATGCTCAGCTTGTTTGTCACAATCCATTTCACCACTGCATCCAGGCAATGGTTCAGGGACTGCACAGCCTCTCCTGATTCAGATGTTATGGGGAAACAGAGCTGAGTGTCATCACTATACTGATGGCATCTCGCCCTGAAACTCCAATGACTGCCTGCAATAGTTTCATGTGGATATTAAATGGCACTGTAATATATCCTCTTGCACTGATACATGGGCCTCACCTGATTAAACATGTAATGCCATGTTTTAACCTCATTAATAGTGAACTCTTGATCCAGAGTAGCCCATGGATCCATCCTTCCCACCTTCAGTTTTGAAAAAGATTGGTTTGGGAAAGTAACCCAATTTATTATATCAAATCCAGATGCTAATTCACCATTTTCATTAAAAGACACCGTCTCTCCACCAGTATTGTTAAATGAGATACTCCTTAGGAAATGGTGAAGCTAGAATGAAAAGAGACATTTTATATGATTATTTGAATTTTCATCCCATCCTTCCTCAGATCATGATCCCAGACCAGCTTACAATAAAAATTAAAACAGATAATGATAATCACTAAATAATAATAAAGCTTCCACTTAGCCTTAAACAGTAGAATTCATAGTGTACCAAAGGTCAGGGTGAAAATCCATGTTTTTAAATGGTACCTAAAATGAAACCAGTCGTATTTGAGGGCATGGAAAGATGCTCAAGAACTGTGGTGACATTTAAAGAAAATAAATAAATAAGTTAAGTTAATTTGGATATGCAGAAGATATTAAAAATAAATTTAAGGAACCACAGAAAGAGGGGGAAGGAAGTCAAGTTTTAAAATGTCAGAATGATTGTACATCTGAAATATGAGTTGCACCCAAACTAAGGCTGCAACACTGTAACCTCTTACCTGAATGTAAATCCCATTTTTTAGATTCCCTATTATACCGCTTGGGCAACACAAAACATTTTGGGCCTGCTATATATCCCTTCTCCAGCAAACAATAAATGATAGGTGAGTGAAGCATCCCTTCACTGTCATGGAAATCAGTGCCTCTTCCTCCCTGGAGGCCAGGGCAAAATCACACACCCTGGAAGGTGGGCAGGTACAAGAGGTACTACCCTTGACCTGGAAAGCATATGGATGAGTGACTCGTTTGATATGTAGTCACATATACAATGTTCATAGAAAGAGAGTGGAAGAAGCCAGAGTGTGGGGAAACAAGTCCAGAGATAGCACATGGAATATCTTGACTTCACACACACACACACACACACACACACACACACACTGTGCTGGTCCCGGGGGGGGGGGGGAGGTACTAATACCGTATCCGAAGTTCAGTCCAGAGTCACTAGCAGGGTAGACGATCACTAGATGAGGCGTGAGGTCCGAAACAGGGAGCCGGGCAGGGGAGCAGGAACGCTGGTAGGGCAGCAGCAGGAAGCCAGGCGGGTAACAGGAACACTGGTAGAGCAGAAGCAGGGAGCCAGGCGGGGAACAGGAACACTGGTGGGTCAGCAGCAGGCAGCCGGTCGAGGAACAGGAACACCGGAGAGTCAGGAGCAGGAAACCGGGCGAGGAACAGGCACACCGGGAGTGCAGATCTAGGTCTGGGTAAAGCAGGTACTCCACAACGACGTTGCTCCCGCAACCTGGGACCGGGCTGCCTGACCTTTATCTTCTTCTAAGGCCGGGGGCGGCCCCGGCCCCCAGGAGCCCTGCCTCTTCTGGCCTTAAGGCGAGCACTCCTCCTGGGAGAGACCAGTTCCCTTCGCCTCTCTGCCCTAAGTTTCTGCAGTTCAGGAGAGGCCGAAGGGTTACTGGGCCCCGGGGGAGGCTCACCTGTAGCCACTGAGTCTTCCAGCACCTCTGGGGCCAGAATGATCTCACCTGGTGCCTGCCCCTGAGGATCTGGCACAGGTACAGGCTCCTCAGCATCTAGGCCTTGCCCCAGTTCAGCCGGCCCTGGAGGCGGGGACTCCTGTGCCGGCTGGGATTCCTCCGGTTCACTCTCAGACTCGGAATCCCAGGCCATCTCACCCACACACCACACACACACAAACCACACACACACTGTACCTCCACATGAGAAAAGACATACAGGAATGGTGGGAGTGGAGAATCAACATATTCAAGAAAAAGAAATGAAGTGTGTGGTGTGTAGGTTTACTCTGTAAACTGAGTGCCACCACACACCGGAAAAGCTATTGCAAAAGAACTGTTTTTCATGTAAAACATTACCTGCCAATATTGCAGGTTTGTAAGATCCAATTTAGCTCCATCTGGCATTGCTTTGCAGTGTTTTGACCTGGATGAAACCATTTTCTGTAAACTATGTGCTATTGCATGGACAGCATTGTAAATGCTGTAACTCTGACCTATCATGCTCATTTCAAAGAGAGTCCCAGGGAGGCTATCCAACTTCTCTTCACCAGAGCAAACACTAGCACTTTCCTTGGCTGTTTTAGAGTCAGGAAAGAAGCAGTTGAATGCCTGTTCCCAGAATATATGGAGAAAAATATCTTCTTTAGCTGAATTAGGATGTAGGGTCTGAAGGAATTCTCTAAATTCTGGCACTTCATTTGTGTGTATTGCAAAGGACAAGGCACCATCAAAGACTTGTATTTTCGAAGTCCTGCGCATTGTCTCTAATGTGAATTCCCACTGAGCTGTAAAGATCCACACTTTAAATATTGATGTCTCTGTAATACCTTTCAACATTGCATATAAATAAATTGTCCAGTTCAAAGATGGTACAGTGGGATTTTCTGCATTCACAACCAATACTTGAACTTCAGAGTTGGATAGATAACTTGCCATGTTCAGGATGATGTCAAATGAGCTCAACGTATCTATAGCATTAGATATAGCAGGTATTTTTCCATTGAGGGCTATACAGATTCCATGCTTCAAAAGCAATGGCATCAAAGTCTGCACAAATTTGTCACCATTATCATTCTCCATTGTAAGGATCCCAACCCATGTCCACTGGAAATGCCCAAGAAGCTTGACAATCCCTGTGTACTGAAATTCTTCATTGGGAACTATCCGGTACAATGAAGGCAGTTCACTTTTAGCATCTACCACTGGAGCAATTACACAATAGGCAATCTAAGGGGAAGAAAAAGAAATTCAGTTAAAGAAGTAGTTAATTCAATTGAAATATGTCTGCACTAATAATATAAATATGCAACGATTTATTGTAATTATCTGCTAAGATAAAAAAGGAATGCTAACTAAATCTAAAAATGCTGATGCATTTTTAAAATGGTAGATATTCAAAATAGTTTAATAACTACAAGCTTTGTTTCTCATAGTATTAACATCTGTAGTTCTTTTCTTTGCCCAAACTGGGCATGTGGCGATCAGTTGGCAGCAGTGTGAACAGCTCAGAATTCCAATGTACCCTGGCTTGCTCAACCTCTCACCCGCCTCACATCATGCTGTTTTGTGGCTTTCCATGGACTACCAGCAATGGCATTTCTGCAGACCTGCTCTTTCAGCAGGTTGTTATAGTTGTTGTGTTGTTAGAGTTGTTTAAAATTGTGCACATCAGAAGTGTTGTTAATATGTTCTTAGGTGTGTTGCTAATCTTGGAAATAAAATCACAATAAACTGCCTGCCTTACAAGCACATAGTGACAAGAACTGGAAAATTTGAATTTTCCTGACCCTGGATTTCTTTCTTTCTTTGGTAACATGAATAAGAGTTTGGATTTGGATTTGATACCCCACTTTATCGCTACCCTAAGCGGCGAACATTCCCCTTTCCCTTCCTCCCCCACAACAAACACTCTGTGAGGTGAGTGAGGCTGAGAGACTTCAAAGAAGTGTGACTAGCCCAAGGTCACCCAGCAGCTGTATGTGGAGGAGCGGAGACACGAACCTGGTTCACCAGATTATGAAACCACTGCTCTTAACCACTACACCACACTGGCTCTCATTGCCCACAAGGCACACAATGTAGCAAGCAACAAAGCAATAAAACAATACAATTGAATGTAACACAAAACATAAAAGAACAATTGAAAACATAGAAAAACATTTAAAAACTTACCAATACATCTCTTGCTAGCTCACAAAAACCTTTCAAAATAAATAAAAGAGAAATAATTCTAAATGATATAAATGATTAAAAGTTTCATTGCCTGCCAGCTCACTCTACCTGTGGTATTTTGTAGATGCTTAAGAGAGTGGCCATGTAAAGAGAGATTTCAGAGTCAGGGCCTCCAATGACAGCTATCAGATTATTTTGTTTATCACATTTGAAGTTGGGAACAGTCTTTTCAGAGGCAGACAAAAGTTTCAGGGTGTTCTGATGAGTCATTCTAGCAAGCTGTCATAAATTTTGACTCCGGCGCTGACATTCGGAAAGAGTCTGGGGTTCTCATTCATCTCATTCACTGCAAATACCAAGGACAGAACATGCTGGTAGTACTTTGGACTTGCCCTAAGGAAAGAATTACTTTAAAAATAAGACAGATATCCAGCTCTTCATCAACCACCTGTTTCATAAGAATTATTTGACAGGATGCCACTTTATACATGCCCATCACTGAAGTTGTTATTAGGATTATATAAATTGGACTGTGCCTCTGAAAGAATGATGAACTGGGATACATAAATCCCACTGAAATCAACAGGAAAAGCAATTCATGATTTAGTCATATCCCATTGTTTTCAAAGAGAATTTGGGAATGCTAGCTTAATCTGGATACAAGCATATCCCTATCAAATACATCTATTTAATTTCATCTGACTGAATAGCATAATCATTCCACTGTGACCAGAAGGCCAAATAGAGAGACAGAAATACAAGCTGGTGTTGAACTAGGACCACATTTTTAAGTGTTAAGACATATAAAAACACATTCAGAGGGAAATACTAACAGTGCAGTATTTCCACCCATGAAGCCTCTTCCCTCTGATCACTTGGGTGAGAAAGGACAACTCAGCCTGCTTTCAGAACTGACCTTCAGTGACATGCAAGCATCAGTTATTTAGCTGAGCCCAGCAGAGGAAACAGTGGGAACTTCAATGCTCATATTTTGTCTAGTTTAACACATGGAGAAATTTAGAACAGCAGTTATCCAGTTGCGGATCTTTATTTATTTGTTAAATAAAGTTGCAGTTTATTAAACTGTTATTTGGCATCCCCATTCTGGAGTATGGGGAACAATATCTGGCCTACTTTTCTTCTTGGGCTTTCTTTTTAGTTGTTGCCGCAATATAAGGAATGCAGAACTGTCGTTTTTAAACAAAGTTTTTTAAACGAATTACATAGCCACAATGCAAATAAAGGCAACCTCATCTCAGTCATATTATTGCATATTATTTATAATTGCATATTATTCATATTAAATTTATATTTACATATTATTTCATATTAAATCATATTGCTTAAGGAAACTCTCAACCTCCACAGTTGAAATGATTGGTTTGAAAAAGTGTTTTATCTTGGCCAAACTGACTCATCCTGAACCATAGACTCATATCAGCACATATAAAAATCTAGTGGCCCAGTCACTATTCTTGTTATATGCATTTATGAATGTTTCAAAAAGGGAAATGTGGAATAAAAAATGAACATGAGGAATAAAAATGGGGAAAGCAAAACACAATGGATATATAAAGCACATCAGGTAGAAGAAAAACCAGAATTATTTTTTTTAAGCCTACAAATAAGTCTAAACACACGTTTGGAAAAGGTAATCTGATAACTACAGTATTTTCTGAACATGCCAATGTTCATAGGACTTATGTGCACCAATTATGATCAGGACTCAAGCATGCATAGGATAAAAAATATTTCTTACAAAAGTCCATCTACCGCCTTCGTTGTCGGGTGCTCACTGAATGATATTTCATCAAAAATGCAGCCATACAGAGCTGTAATAGCTCCAATAGTGAGGTCCCCTATCTGACCATACTGGTATGGCAGCTGGAAAGGATCATTCATGGTGCACATAAAAGGGTCTGCCCTGCACTCCGTGTGAGGCAGTTGCAGCCACAAAATGAGCAAGAGCAAAACAAATGCCCCAGTCATCCCACACCACTTACTGATGCAAAATGTCCACTTGGATCTATTATCCACCATCAACCTGGTTTCAACAATGGATCTGAATTCTTTTGATAAAAAGGATCCCCCAAATATCAGATTGAATGCCGCAACCCAGTTTTTCCACCATCCCACATCCCAGTACTAACTGTGACCAGGATATTTGAATAGCAATTCATTGTTCTTCTGGTCTCAGAACATCCAGCTGGGATTAAGCAAGATAGATTATGACATTTAGTAACTTGTGATAATTGAAGGTTTGAAAGCCACCTCCCAACTGTATTGCACTGTGCACGTTAACACTTGCAGCAGAAAAAAATAATGTTTGCTGTATCTCAGCATAGCTTCCCAAGCAAATCTGTATTCCAGTTACAACAGCTGGAGAGCCTTAGGATACTGACCAAGTCCTATTCTCCAGTGTAGCCTTAGCATATGGCAGCATCTAGGAATACCTGCCAATGTATTTCCAGGGACACAATGTTGTAATTTAATGGCAACATTATGTGACTGCTGCAGAATGTGGTGGCGTGGGGGCAAAAATTGATGCCTATGAGGTTATGTTGAAAGCCTAGAAGCAGAAGACTGTGGGTAACAATTAAATTTCAACTAAAATTTACTAAGAATAAACTCACTGAAGTTAACAAACAGGACCAAGTGATGGCCATTTACTTTAATGGTTCTACTCTAAATCTTAGTGCAATATCACCCAGTGCAGTTTATAAACACAATTTTTATATTACACATGTGACATGTTGGCTAAAATGTGCTGAAGAGATTCCTATGACTTTACTCACTTTCTCAGTAATGGAGTCTGAGGAACTGACGCGAAACATGTTGAAAAGATATTAAGTTCCAGGACATGTGACAAATTTATATAGTGGCGAAGTATTTTCCATTTTTTACTTCCTTTTCAACCTTTTTAAAAATAAAATTATTTTGTGGTTCAAGCAGCTCAATGCGTGTTCCTCATATTTCCACAGTCCACACATCATTGTGACTCGGAGGAGCATCACATCATACTAAATCTCTGTCAAGGCATTCTTGGATGTGTCATTGGCCAGAAAGCATTCCCAATTTCTTACCAGTTTCACTTCCTGACAAATGTTATGAAGGTTAATTGTCTCCTCTTCATGGAACACAGAGATTGCTTCCTTCATTGAGTGTTCTCCAATGGCTGACTGAAAATACTGGCGATGGCTTTATGCCTGAACACCACATTTTCTACCCACACCCTAAACAGAGTACTAACAGAATATCAAAATACCTTAGAAATTATTTAAATTTCCAGATGAATTAAAAAAACTAGGAAGGTAATTTCAATCAGTTAGTTTAAAGATAAAGTAGAATCTAGGACTTGACAGCATTGTACAGCCAGCATAACTTGGCTTGCATTTACCATAATTTTGCTGGCATAATGGAAGAATGCTTGGCTGCAAGAGGGGTGTCTACTGCTGAGGAAATTAGGCTTGCTGGAATTCACTATAACATATGTGATACACTTGATCTGCTAGGTCAATATTTTAGTTATTCCAAAGCATTTTTAAACTGCTTAGCATTTTCTAAAATCCCTAATTGTTGTACAATCTTTTTTACAAACACCACCACCACCAACAACAATAATTTACAGATCAAAAGTACAATATGATTGAAAGATACAGTTTAAAGACAATAAAACAGTATACAAAAGAGTTCAAAAAATTAGGGAATATGATCCGAGGAATAATTTTTGAAAAGCACTGTTCATTGCAAGAAACTTTCCTGCAACTTGGCACTGTAAAGTGTGGAAGCTGAATATATGGGTCTTGGATTTGCAAAGAACTGGGCCTGTAATAGGCCTGAGCTTGCTTCTATCTTAAGGGCATGTTTCTCATAGATGTAAAAAGAAAGTTAGCATGAAGGTGTCAGAGAAGGTAGAAGAACAAAGGAAGTACAGAATGTTGGCGGTTTTGATTTCAGCAATGCTGTTTTTCTTGTGTTTTCCGTCTGAAGTTAGCTTATGGTGGTTTCTTATTAAGCTGGTTGTAAAAAAGCTATCACCCCTTTAAGTAGCTGTTAGCGCCGTATGTAGACAGAACATCCCTTTGATGAGCTTATAAGAGATTTTGGCTGATGGGGTGTGGGTCTTCTGCAATGCAATCACCATGTCTAAATAAACATAGCCTTGGATAGACCTTTACTCTAACCAGACGATGAAGGAGTATGTGCATCTGAAAATCTACATCAATAAGTTTATACTAAAGGGAACCTGACCCTCACATAAAAAGATATCATACCCTTTAATTTAAGGGGGAAATGAACGATATGGTGGCAATAAAATTAAACCACAGGGGAAAAGGTAGAATTGTGTGTGGAAAATGATGGTGGTGGTGAGGATAACAATAACGATAATTTAATTCAGAATTTTTATTGCAATTTGAGATTATATAACAGAAAATTCATGGTAGATCTGGGGAATTTGTTATTTATGATAATAACTATGTGAAAATTTGAATTTCTCCTTGGAAATATTATCATACATGAAGAAACATAAAACGTAAGCATGCCTGTAAATCAACTTTCCCCCCATATTTCTTCTAAACACAAATACAACTTAGCATCACTGTTAATGCCCCCAACAACACTTTTTATTTTATGTTTTATGTTTATGAAACTAGCACTTCAATATACCTAGTACTAGATTTTTTCAAATTGGAGGAAATGGCTCATTGCTGTATTATTTTAACATATTGGCCAGTAAATTTTTCATGACCATAAATAATTGATATTGCTCTTATTGGCCTTTTTATTGCTTCATCACCTTTCCACCTCCTGCTGTATAGCCTAGAGGAGAACTCCCTCAAAAATGCTGACTTAGTATGACAAGGTTAAAGCCCATAAGGCATTTAAAAATCACATTGTCAGGAAAGCATTGTTTAATGTTTGGATAAGATATAAGGATTTATTGGAAAATAAAACACCAAGGTGGCTGTCGCCAATGGAAGCAAAAGCTTTAAAAAGGCTCAATATGGAGACCAAATGGCCGACTTATTCTGAAATCTTGGAACAAGAAGGAGATAAATTGAAATTGCAGAGTTTTGAAAAATTAAAAAAATTAAGTGAGAGATTGGCTTCATTATTATCAGATAATGGAGACATATAATTTGGATAAGAAAATTGGTTTCCAGGTGGAAAAGTTAAAATTAGAAACAGAACTGTTAGAACCCAAAACTAAGAATTTGTCAAGAATGTATAACCTGCTGTTGAAATGGAACACTCAGGATGAAACGGTGAAATCTGTTATGATCAAATGGGCACAGGATGTTGGACATAATATTATGTTTGCTGACTGGGAACAGTTATGGACCACAGGTATAAAGTTTACGGCATGTAATGCCTTAAGAGAGAATATTATGAAAATGATATACAGGTGGTACATGACCCCAGTCAAGCTTGCAAAAATTTATCACTTGCCCGATAACAAATGTTGGAAATGTAAAGAAGTTGAAGGTACATTCTTTCACCAATGGTGCACGTGCCCAAAGATTAAGGCTTTCTGGGAAATGATATATAATGAACTGAAAAAGGTATTTAAATACACTTTCCTGAAGAAACCAGAGGCCTTTCTCTTGGGCATTGTTGGCCAATTGGTGCAAAAGAAGGATAGAACTTTTTTCATGTATGCTACAGCAGCAGCAAGAATTCTTATCGCAAAGTATTGGAAAACACAAGATCTACCCACCTTGGAGGAATGGCAGATGAAAGTGATTGACTACATGGAATTGGCAGAAATGACTGGCAGAATTCGAGACCAGGGGGAAGAGACGGTGAGAGAAGATTGGAAGAAATTCAAAGACTATTTACAGAAATATTGCAAAATTAATGAATGCTAGAATGATGTCGGATTGAGGTTAAGTGGTTTCTAGCTGTAATGGTATAAAGGAAAATGAAAAATAAATCGATTATTAACAGGTAAAAATTTAATGCTACAATATATCTAGATTAAAGATCAGGATAAAATAAGGAGGGAAAGGAATTGCTGAACTAATAAATTGAACTGGAATACAAAAAAGGGAGGTATGAGGAGGTCTGGGAAATAAGTAAATGAAAGATAGGTGACAAAAAGTTGGAATTGTTTTTAACTGCTTTTTATTTTGTATTTTTTTCCTTTTTCTTTTTCGTTTTGTAATATTGTGAAAACTTTAATAAATATTTATTAAAAAAAGAAACAAAAATGCTGACTTTGAATTTTGCACAAATTACAGACAAATGTTTGTAACAGACAATGGCTAGAGAATTGAGTCAGATTCATAACCACTATTTTAAACTGTAATCCACAGTTTGTACACAACAAGATGTTTAAATCTGTTACATTTTTATCCTGATATTTTTTACAAAAGCACTCAATGAAGAAGACTTGAAAAGCTGAAGAAGTTAGTACATATATTTGCTTTGAATAAATGGCTCAATTTAATATCTTTGTATACATAATTATCCAAACAATTAATTTCCTAGATATTCCTCCTTATTAGCTGGTCCTTTGTGTTCAAGGAAGGCCTCAAGATAATTATGTAGCATTTGGGGGCAAAGATGCAACCTAGTAACCCAGCACTAGAGGACAAAATGGAGAAGATCTCCACAGCCACCATGTATTTTCCTTTTGTGCTTAAATAAGAAGGAACAAAAGACAACCAAACACTGCAAAAGACCAACATGCTGAAAGTGATGAACTTGGCTTCATTGAAACTATCTGGCAGCTTTCTGGCCTGAAAAGCCACAATGAAGCTGACAGTGGCCAGAAATCCTAAGTACCCCAGAACACAATAAAACAAAGTCACAGACCCTTCATTGCATTCCAGTATGATTTCTTCAGTCAGAGAATGCATATCAAAATGTGGAAATGGAGGAGCAGTACATAACCAAACAGCACATATAATGGCTTGAATAGTGGAGCAACCAAGAAGAACAGAACTGGCCAATCTTTTCCCCACCCATTTTCTCATCCTGGATCCTGGCTTGGTGGCCATGAAAGCCAAAACCACAGTAATGGTTTTTGCTAAAATGCAGGAGACAGCCACTGAGAATATGATACCAAAGGCTGTTTGTCTTAAATAGCAGGTCACTATGTTAGGTCGGCCAATGAATAGCAAGGAGCACAGGAAGCAAAGCAGTAGAGAGATGAGAAGAGAGTAGGTGAGTTCCCGATTGTTGGCTTTGACGATAGGGGTGTCCTTGTTCTTAATGAAAATCCCCAGCACTGCAGCTGTGATTAGAGAAGAAAACAAAATAAAGAAGGCTAAAGTGGTCCCCAAGAGCTCCGTGAAAGAGAGAAAGTTAAGGGTCTTAGGAAGGCAGTTATCTTTGTTCTGGTTTGAGAATTGACCTTCTGGGCATTGGAAACAGTTGTCCATATCTGAAAATGGGACAAAGTTTGTATCAATTGCTCAATAATCAAAGATGACAAACTCAGCATAGAACTGTCTGATTAAATAAGAGTAAATGGGAATACTTTCTGAAAGTTTCTTCCTTTACATTGGTAACATTGCTCTTTTGGTCTCAGAACATCCAGCTGTGATTAAGCAAGCTAGATAATTTCAGCATTCATCTTTGACACACACACACACACACACACACACACACACACACACACTATCAGAGTAGACATTTCTTGTATTTTCACTTATATAAAAATATTTTGATATTTCTTAGGCAAAACAATAACAAGACTCTGCAACCATACATGTGGGAGGTGTAGAAATCAATGTATAATTACACTGATGGTGTGAATACACTATGGTTGAAGAACAAATCTCTGTCTTCCAGAGATTTCAACCAAACCCATGATATGAATGTTCTGTATGAAGATGTACATCAAAAACACATGCATCATTTGACTTGAAATAAGAGATGGAAATCCCTTCTAGAAAAGCATAGCAATGGTGATGAAATTTGGCAGTATAGCAAACACATTCTCTGGACTTGATATGAAATGTTATGGATCTATGTCAGAACTAGACAATTGTCATCCCTGTTCTGTTTTAGGGAACTAGATTGACAGCAGAAAAAGGGGACTCAATGGTGCAATCCATCATTTAGGTAACTATGCCTTCTACCATTCTGCTCTGAAATCTTTCCATCCGGACACGGAGTGCAATCATAGCAACAAAATGGCTCCCCCTCCTTCTTTTTTCTGCTGTAGCCTGGATGACAGTGATCATTACATCTGGCAAGCGGCAGCACCTATCCATTAAAAATGAAGAGAAATAACTTGATGTACCTTTACAAAAAGGAAAACACACACACACACACACACACACACACACACACACACACACACACACAAAATGCTGCTGTTGAGAACATTGGGTCCCATGGCAAATAAGATTTATGTGATTAAAAAGCATCAAATCCCACAAGAATTTTGTACATTAATGCTAGATAGATAGAAAGGGAAAAGGGGGGGAATTGATTTTGCATGTGTGTCTTTCAGACAGATTGATTCACGCTCATCATCGGCCAGCTCTTGAAGTTGCTGATTTCTTCACAAGCTGTTTCTTTTACCTTTCAGTAAGATTAGAAATGAGAATGCAGGACCAGTGAAAAGAACAGAGCAAGGATACAGGACACTAGAAACAATCACTCTGCTCTATGATTTACTCCCCCATATATGTTACTGAGAATAATAATATAACAGGGTGGGAAGTTTTATCAAGGCTCATTGTTGGGACTCTTCTCATTTAGCACTTTCTCTTACATTTGCCATGTGCATTTAAATAAGTAGACAGATAGATTGACTCTCCTACTGAATGGAATCACCTGGCATGGTTCTTTATTGTGCCTCTTACTAATTTAAGTTTTATCTTATTTCTATATTTGGATCCCACCTGGTTAAATATTCTGTGCCATGTGATAGCCTCTTCATTCACTGTGAATTTCTGATCCGGTAAAGCCTGTGGATCCATCCCTCCTACTTTCACTCGTAAAAACGATTTGTTTGGAAAAAGTACCCAGTTTACAATATCAAATCCAGATACTAATTCACCATTCTCATCAAATGACACTCTGTCACCAGCACTGTTGTTAAAGGAGATACTTCGCAAGAACGAGTGAAGCTGGAATGGAAAAAAGTGCAAGCCAAAAATTTTAAAAAGAGGGACTTCTGGCGAGGCAAGATAGTGAGTGCCATAGCTGCACTGAACTCCTAGGAACCACCAGAACCAACCAAGCTGCTTCTCTGGTCCCCACCATCACCACTACAGCAATCAAAAGGGAGCCCAGGGAGCTCAAAATGACAAGTGAAGAGACAGCACAAAGCCTCACACCCCCACACCCCACCAATCTCGATCCCCCCGGACTGAGAGCACCCCAATGAAGTTCCTGGACTGGAGGCCTCCAAAGCTAGACGAATAACATAATGAAGTTGCCTCCCCCAGTGGCACACCAACATACCACTGCCTCTGCCTAGTGAGAATGGGAGGAGGGGACCGGGAAAGTCAGGGAGGCTGCGAGGGAATGTGTGGCCTAGACCAGGCATGACGCCAAGCCAATATCCCTGGCACCTGGTGCAAAAGAGCAGACTGGGGCCCATTGAGGAACCACACTCTGGGGACCACCTTGGGGAAAGACGAATGTGGCACAGGCCCCCCTGCCAGTGGAGAAGTGCAGACAGGCACACACAAAAACTTATTTTATTTTAATTTTTAATTTTCAGTTCATTTATTATCAATATTTTCAAAACCCTTTGAAGAACTGTAATGGCAGTGCCCCTGTAGGAGGCCAGAACCATTGGAGGCCATTTCCTGGAACTGCCGTCTCAGCCCTGATTTAGGGACCCAACACCAAGCCCCGGGGGCTCCACAGCAGAATTAAACCTGCCACTTTTTCTTGTTCCCTTCCCCCCCTTCCTTGCTTTCTTTTTTTCTTTTTTAGTTATATACACAAGCCCCGTTTTATTTAATTAATACCATTATCACTCTATTTTTATCCATATTTTATTGACTTCTTATTCATTTCTAACTCCAGTTGGGTGGGGTATGAATAAATTATTATTATTATTATTATTATTATTATTATTATTATTATTACTACCCATTTATTCTTTTTAAAAAGTTTTTTTGGGAAAAATCTCATTAAAGAATTTATATGATTACAACACAATAAAAAAAAAACAATGGGAGGATGGCATAGGCTATGAAATTAACCCCACCCAATGGACTAGAATGTGGTCTAAACCTGCCTTTAAATCCATATCAGTGAAAATAAAAGAACTCACTATAAAACTCACTTACAAATGGCACCTAGCACCACAGAAACTGGTGCTGATACTCCCAGGAACCTCACCAAAATGCTGAAGAGGCTGCACTTCCACAGGCATAAACCTCCACATGTGGTGGGAATGCTCCCAATCCCAACTCTTCTGGACAACAGTCATACAAGAAATAAGCAAAATGACTAAACAGCTACTAGTCACCCCAGAACAGGCCCTACTGAACATCTTCCAAGATAACAATTCCCACCAGTGCACCAATAGGAACAATGGGAACCATGGGGAGGTCTTATTGGGGTGGTATTTTTATTTTTATTATATATATTGTGGTGTTTATGTTGATCATTTCTGTGAGCCACCCTGAGACCTCAAGATATTAATAATAATAATAATAATAATAATAATAATAATAATAATAATAATAATAAATGGGGGGCTGCATTCTTAAAAATCCAATACAATTTTGTGGAAGAATGAGAGTGCCAGAGTTTCTAAAATGAAAATGAATACAATGAAGTCAACTGCCTAACTTCTCGTATGTATAGTTGTATGCATTGTACTTTCATTTGCTTTTGGTTTTCCTCTTCTCCCTGTATTTTAATTTCATTTTTGAATTTGAATTATTCGCTGCACTCATCATTTTTACTGCATTTTTATGTGCTTATGTCAATAAATTTTCATAAAATAATAAAAAGTCATAATTTCCTTTTCATAAATGTAATAAGACTTTTCAATCCTCTCTCTAACCAGAGATTTTTCAGTCCATCTGTTGCCATTGTCCTGCCTTCCTTGCCTTCTGATGTGAATGGAGAGGAAATAGTGAGATAACTGCTTCTTTTTGCAAAATTCTTCAATTTGTGCATATAATTGGCACTTGTAAAATTAATCACATCCAGCATATTTAAGAAGTAAAATATTATATTTAACAACACCAAAGTGGGCAAAGTATTCAAGGAATACAGGAAATTGTTAGCAGATATGTGCATACAGCTTTCAAAGAAATTAACTTTGGATGAGAAACACTACCTGCCAAGGTTGTACTTTTACTGGACTCACTCTACCTCTGTTTGGCATGGCTCTGTGTTTCTGCCTGGCTGAGTACATCTTATGTAAACTATGTCCTATGGCATGAACTGCATTGTAGATGGTGTAGCTTTGGCCAGTCATACTCATCTCAAAGAGTGTCCCAGGGAGGCTCTCCAAATTCTCTTCACCACTACAGGCATTATTATTATTTTCCATGCCATCCATAGAATCAGAATACAAGCAGTTGAATGCCTTTTCCCAGAAGAGCAAAATAAAGCCATCTTCATTTTTTGATTTAGGACGAACAGTCTGCAGGAATTTTCTGAACCCCCTCACTTCATTTAAGTGTATAGCAAAAGTGAAGGCACCATCAAAGACTTGCATATCCATATCCGTCTGTGTTGTGTCTGCTGAGAAATCCCATTGGGCTGTCATGATCCATACTTTCCCTACAGCTAATGGTAGGATATCCTCCAGTGCTGCATATGCATATATTTTAATTAACAAAAAAGAGATAGTAATAGTTTCTGCATTTACAACCAACACTTGAACACTGGCATTCGATAGATAAATAGCTTCGTCCAAGATGGAATCAAAGGAAGTAAGTGTATCTGCCGCTTGAGAGGTGGCTGGAATTTTTCCCTTGAGGGCTATACAGATTCCATGGTTCAAAAGCATTGGAATCAAGGTCTGGAAAAACTTGTCTCCATTATCATCGTCCATTGTGAGGATCCCAACCCATGTCCATTGAAAATGC
Source organism: Podarcis bocagei (assembly GCF_964188305.1). Classification (NCBI taxonomy): domain Eukaryota; kingdom Metazoa; phylum Chordata; class Lepidosauria; order Squamata; family Lacertidae; genus Podarcis; species Podarcis bocagei. Next base: position 34,188,439 of record NC_138138.1, on the reverse strand, counting down.
AGAAGAAGCTGAGCTATCCCTTCATACTGATATTCTTCATTGGGCACCATCCGGTAGAATGAAGGGAGATGGGTTTTAACATCAGTCACTGGAGCAATTACACAATAGGCAGTCTAAGTAAAAAATAATAATGTAAATTTCAGTAAAATGCCAGGAAAGTTTTTTTCAGGAGATCATTGGGTGAGTGGGGGGGGGGGGTTGACATAAGATACTCCTGAAAAGTCATAATGGAGAAAACAAAAAACTATATAGCAGGGACTTGCCACTGACCATCATTCGATACGATACAATAATCTTTATTGACATTGTCCCATACAGAACAACAAAATTGAAAAAAATCTACATCAGACATGCAAAAACCAGCAAGCCTGCTATCCCAGCTATCCCAGCCTGGTTAGCCCCCTAAAAACTCTGATACCCCATAATTAAATACAATGTACTCCCATAGAGACTACCTTACACTGCGTTTAAAACCAAAATCACATTTGAATAGAAACTGTTTCTCAGGTGGCTAATCCTAGTCTTTATAACCCTGTACCTTCTTCCAGATGGCAAAAGCTGAAAGAGATCATTTCCAGGGTATGCACTATCCTGCACTACCTCTGCAGCTTCCTTATGACACCTGGAAGCATAGATTTGATCCAAGGTAGGGAGAGTGCACCCAATTATTCTCTCCACAGTCTTTACAACCCTTACAAAGTGGCCAAATTGTTTCCACTTTCTACTTTTTGTTGTTGTTGTTAACTTTAAAAAAGTTCAAGCTTTGTTAGTCAGCTTTCCCCTGCCCACATATCCTGGAATGACTTGAGAGAAACATCACCTCATATTATGTTGCACTCCTGTCAAGGCATTCTTGGAAGTGTTGCTGTCCAGCAATGGTGTACAGCTTCCCACCAAATGCTATAAACCTAAAGGTCCCCTCTTCAGAGAATATGAAGGATGCTCTTTCCTTTCAGTGTTCTCCAATGACTGAATGCTTTTGTGGGAATCTAGGGAATTAAAGTGGGCTAAGGGGTAGAGGTGGTAGATCGAACTTTTGAGTGAGGAGGGAACCATTTGTCTAGTGTGTTATGCCTGTTCCCATTTACATGTTCTAATTGTGCATTTCCACATTGCATAGGAATGTTGTATGCACTTTATAAACAATCCCTGCCCAATTTTGGTTGGCTACACTTTGGCACCTTTTTTTATTTATTTCACTAAATTCATATGTTGCTTGGCTTTTTAAAAAAACAAAAAAACTCAAATGACCATTTACAAGCCTACTTTAAAATATGTAAAAGTTATAATACTAGAACACATTAAAATTTCCTCAACTTTCTAAGCATCTAGGTAGGCTTGCCTAAACAAGAATGTTTTTGCTGTTGTTGTTTAGTCGTTTAGTCGTGTCCGACTCTTTGAGACCCTATGGACCAGAGCACACCAGGCACTCCTGTTTTCCACTGCCTCCCACAGTTTTAACAGGTGCCAAAAAGAATAGACAGGGTGTCCCTATGTGTAGGTGTTGTCACACTAAATAGTTAAGTTCTTACAAATGCAGCATGAGTATTTTGTGGCACTTGTAGTAGTGTTAATTCTGTCATTCAAAGCAGTCGAGTAGGCACACATGGAGTAAGGCATTTATGGTTTTTTTCATGACCAAGTTGTAATTTACCGCTTGTACCATTTGTGTTTCGAGGCCCCAAGACCCACCCCCAAAATAAATAGACACGGACTTATATTAGTTTAAGTTTTTGGGCAAACTTTTGGCCACAACTTTATTGAAATACAATCACGTGAGCGGTATTGGCTCAGGTATTGACTCCCCACTATAATTGACTCCACCTCTCAGGGTGATCATCCAATGGGGTATACCAAACGAAGGAGCTATGTCGATGAGGACCAACGTAAGCTCACCCCGGGGTTCCTGTGGTCCTGGCATGGCCCTAGCCCCTCAAGCGGACTCTGGACGAGATACAGGACCCCCCAATTCCTTTAACGGAATACCCAGTTCCTGGAGGGGCAGGTGATGGCCGCACTTCCCCTCCCCACAATCCAACTGAGCCAATGCCTAACCGCCACCTTACAAGTTGTGACGATTTGCCAAATGGCTAAAGCCAATCTGCCAAATGGAAAAATTCCTACCGAACCCCTGTTCCAAAACAGGTGACCCAAACCAAAGCAAGGCCAAGCGACTCTACCTAAACTAGGGAGGGTGGGCAGGTGTTCAACAATGCGAAGTAAGTGCCCCTCCTTGCGTCACACTGCCGTTTTTAAAGCCCCTGGGATCACGCCACTCACTGGCTATTGGCTAAAAATGCCTGGTGTGATCACAGGAGGATGGCCAGGACCTCTTACTCCCCCCTATTTTAACCCTATCAGGTGAGCTCTTGGGTCCCGCGCGCAACCATAACCCTCTGTTATGAGGATCCCATTTCTTTGGTTGCTAGTATTTTATTGTATATTTTATTTAATGAACAAGGAAGACTTCATTAATTAGATCATTTAGTCAGTTGCTAGGTTTCTTATTCTATCTTTGACTACCCATTCTATGCCAGAGACACTGGAATGAGGCATCACAATTGCCAGAGGGAGATGCTCTGGCCCAGCTGCAAGACATACCCTTGAGTGGTGGCAATTCCATTTGTAGTTGTTTTGGGGAGGTAGGGAGGGTTACCACTTGTGCCTTCCCATGAAGAATGGGATTAATTGTTCACTTTTCCTCTTGCATGTATAGGGGGCCAATTACACAGTTGTGTTAAATACAAATTCATTGTTTGCTGACTGATACTTTCTTTCCAAAAAGAACAAAAGAGAAATTGAAAAGGCCAATAGTAGAATAGTAAATATTATCAATAATAATAATAATAATAATAATAATAATAATAATAATAATAATAGTTATTATTTATATCCCACACATCTGGCTTGGTTTCCATGTGGGAAAGCTGCATAGCCAATCCAAATGTTTTTACCTGTGGAATCTTGTAGATGCCTAAAAGAGTAGCCATGTAAAGGGAGATTTCAGAGTCAAGTCCTCCAATGACGGCCATCAGATTCTTCTGCTTATTGCATTTGAAGTTGGGGACTACAGTTTTATGACTGGAAAGAAGTTTCAGGGTGTTCTGATGAGTCATCCTTGCATTTATATAACTGTCATAAATGTGGAAGCCAAGGCTGATATTTGGTAGAAGTTCAGGGTTCTCGTTTATCTCCTTGACAGCAAATGCCAAGGACAAGATACGCTGGTAGCTCTTTGTCCTTGAACTGAAGAAAGAGTTAATTAAGGCAAATATATAGCTCTTCATCAACCATCAGTTTCTCAAACATTTGTTAGATTACACACACACACACACACATATATATATATATATACATACACATAAACATATATATATATATACACATAAATATATATACACACACACACACACATATATATATACACACACATACATATATATATATACACACACACACACACACATATATATATATATATATACATAAATATATATATATATATACACACACACACACTCACACGCACATGCGCGCGCGCACACACACACACTTTATATGACTTTGCAGTATTGGAGGAATAATAAATAAATAAATAAATATCATGACTTAAGATGCACAATAGTAGTGCTTAAACATTTGTTGCTCTGAACCATAGATCTTTAGATTCCAAAGGGAAAGCATTAATAAATCCAAAATCATATTAGTTGTATATAAACTGTAGAATATGCCAATACGCACGCGAGAAGATACAAAATATTGTATTCTCAGTCAGTTTTGATTAGAAACTACAATGCTCTTATACATTTTCTAAAGATTCAACTCAACTACCCCCAAACACACACACACACACACACACACACACACACACACACCATGGTTAAGCACCTATGGAAGATTTGTAATGCCACATAGGAATCCTGGCTTCTCATGAAACCAGAGTGGGGTAGGGAAACAAAGTTGAAGGCAGGTTGCACAACAGCAGTGGCCCTGGCAAGGCAGCAAGAAGGGAGAAACACTGCAAGGGGGAAAGCGGTGGTTCAAACACTGGTAGAAGTTTCAATAAGCAGGGTTGGGAGGAACTGCGAGGGAAATTGCCAAAGACATGGTTTGAGTACTGTGGAATATATGGGAAGTCCACATTAGTTATCTCTCACACAAAGCTGCTGAGGAATGAAAGACAGAGAAGTCTGAGTGCAATGAGAAGGGAACACAGAATAACTATCTGGTGGTTTTAAAAGAAAGCAGAGGTTTCAGTAGACCGAACAGGGTTCAACGGGGGGGGGGGAGCGGCAGTTTAAAACAATATATGAGGGCAGTGAAAAGGCAGCTTGGCAAAGTTCTGTTGCGTTAGCTTTTCAGTCTTAGCTTCTGTGTTCTACTCATATTTTCTATTTCTCCTGGTGAATAGTGGTTGGTTTGATTTATTTATTTGTTAAAAATCCCTTGGTGTCCCCCCTCCCACATTTTGTTTTAAAACTACCACTGTTTTCTCAGCCTCACTTCACCTCCATTTACTCAAACTTCTTTAGCTGAGAAAAGCAGCTTCTCCTCCCCTCACACACAAACCTGGTTTTGAAGACGAAGGTGAGAATCAGTGCAAAGTAGGGCTACATTACACAAGATAGAAGTGGCTTCAGAAATGCAACTGGAAAGAGGAAATGAGAAGGGGAAACCCTGTGTGTAAACATGGAGGAGATAGCCGGGGTTTGTTGAGTAGATCAAGCAGGTGTGAAGCCTTACTTCTTGATACATGTGTATAACATACCCAGAATTCATTAAGGACATTTTTAAACCACTTTTTTCAAGGAGTAATAGTTATGACCTGGCATGAAGTACGCAGAGAAAACATACTCCTTACATAAGTTTGAGTTCTTCCAGAAACGCGTTTGTGGGATGTACCCTGAATGATAGTTCATCAGATAAGTAGCCATACTGAGTAACAATAAATCCAATCGTTAGGTCCCCTGACTGATAATATTGGTGTGGGAACTGGGGGGAATCAACCATGGTATGCATAACAGCATGTGACTCACAGTCAGTCTGAGGGAGTTGCGGAAACAAGAGAAGCAGAGGTGAAAGAAACAACCCCGTCATCTTGAGCCACATATTCATGCAGAATGCCCAGCATCAATCCAAAATAAACGTCCAGCCTGTTCAGTGGCTCTGGACCCTTTCTGAGGAAGGCAATCTCACACAGATCAGTCTGACAGCTGTCACCCTGCCTCTACGCCACCCAACACCCCAGCACTGAGTATTCAATATCTACTTTCAGAGTTTGTTAATTATTGTGATTGTGATCAGAGAAAATCCACATGGGATTTGGCAATATGCATGAGGACAACTAATAATTTGTGATAATCAAAGTTTTCAAAGATGTCTCCTCAGTGTATTGCATTGTGCAAAACATTAGTTGTGGCTGAAGAATAGAATAAAGTATTCTTATTTTTAATCTAACTTAATAGATAAGCCTATCTGATTGTTATGACAGCTGGATAGTTTTAGGATACTGACCATAATTTATGTTTTACTGGAGTTTCTGGATTACTCTGCATTCTAGGGCAATATTCCACTCTATTTCAAGGACTGTTATTGCAACTTTAGGATAGCATAACCCAACTTTGAGGTCATTTGAGTGGATGAATTATTATCTAAAGAGGAAAGAACATAAGAACAGCCTGCTGGATAGCAGGGACATGTAATCAACAGCACATGTAATCCAGCATCCTGTTCTGACAGTAGCCAACCACATGCCTGGAAGAAACAAGCCAGTAGGATGCAGTTGGAAGTGCACTCTCCCTTTCTGTAGCTTCCAGCAACTGATATTTAGAATCATTACTCACTCTGCCCATGAATGCAGAGCATAGCCATTTTGATTAGCAGCCATTGATAGTCTTATCCTCCAAAAATTGTCCAATTCTCTTTTAAAGGCATCCAAATTGCTGCCTCCTAAGGTTGTACGTTCCAAAGTTCTAGATCGTTAATCTAGAGTTAGATAATTTACGTTAAAATGCACAGATCCCAATACTCATCCTTGGGGGACACAAGAAATTGAAAGAAAGAAATAGAAAGAAATGAACTCGAAGAGAAGATACAAAAAATAATAATACAGCTGGATTGGAAAGTATGGAAAGACTGAGAGGAGGGAGAAAAAAGTAAGGGATAAATTACCTGAAATAATAGGATAGCTCAGTCAGGTAGAGCATGAGAATCTTTATCTCAGGGTCAGGGGTTTGAGCCTCATGTTGGGCAAAAGATTCCTACATTGCAGGGGTTCCACGTGGTCCCTTCCAGCTCTAAAATACTATGATTCTTTGATGTGACAAAGTGACATGTGGAATATAGAATCAGCATGATAAGGAGAAACGAAAAACAACAACATGCCAAACCAAGTCAAACCAAAATAACAAGCAAATATAAGGTGTAATACATAGAAGAAAGACTATATACATCTAGGGAGTCCTAGGCTCATTGCCTGTAACTGATTACCACTTCTTCAATGTTAGTTATGAGTAGGGAAATCTTTGAATTCTTGGTTCACTTTGATTGATAAATAAATAAGACATAAATATCAAAAGTAAATATTAGCCTAGAACAAGAAATAGTGCTTAAGCATGTTTTGTTACAAAGTTTAGATCTTAACAGCTGAGTAGCAAAGCATTCATAAGTCCAAAGTTCGATCAGTGATATTTAAGCTGAATTGCCAGCAAGTATAAGGCCAATTGTTTTTGATGGTAGGAAGCTGTTTTTATGAGAACGTACTAGGCTTTTCTACAGTTTCCTCGGATTATAGCATTATATCATACTGTTCTTCATGCCATTCTAAGAATTAAATTTGCACAAGTTACTGAAAGGTAATTGTGAATTATATCTTAAGGGCATGTTTCTCTTAGATGTAAAAAGAAAGTTAGCATGAAGGTGTCAGAGAAGGTAAAAGAACTAGGGAAGTACAGAATGTTGGCGGTTTTGATTTCAGCAATGCTGTTTTTCTTGTGTTTTCCCTCTGAAGTTAGCTTATTGTGGTTTCTTATTAAGCTGGTTGTGAAAAGCTATCATCCCTTTAAGTAGCTGTTAGCTCTGTATGTAGGCAGAACATCCCATTGATAAGCTTAAAAGAGATTTAGCTGATGGGGTGTGGGTCTTGTGCAATGCAATTGCCATGTCTAAATAAACATAGCCTTGGATAGACTTTACTCGAACCAGAGGATGAAGCCTTCTGTTTCTTCCACCAAAGCAGTATGTGCATCTGAAAATCTACATCAAGGAGTTTATACTAAAGGGAACCTGACCCTCAGATAAAAAGATATCATACCCTTTCATTCAATGGGGAAAGGAACAATATGGTGGCAATAAAATTAAACAACAGGTGGAAAGATAGAATTGTGTGTGAAAAATGATGATGATGGTGATGATAACAATAATGTTAATTTAATTCAGAATTTTTATTGCAACTTGAGATTATAACAGAAAATTCATGGTAGATCTGGGGAATTTTTATTTATGGTAATAACTATGTGAAAATTTGAATTTGTCCTTGGAAATACAGTATTATCATACATGAAGAAATACAAAACGTAAGCATGCCTGTAAATCAACTTTTCCCCCATATTTCTTCTAAACACAAATACAACTTAGCATCACTGTTCATGCCCCCAACAACAGTTCTTACTTTATGTTTATGAAACTAGCACTTCAATATACCTAGTACTGGATTTTTTCAAATTGGAGGAAATGGCTCATTGCTGTATTATATTAACATATTGTCCAGTAAACTTCTCATGACCATAAATAATTGATATTGCTCTTATTGGCCTTTTAAAGTTTCATTACTTTTTCACCTCCTGCTGTATAGCCTAGAGGAGAACTCTCTCAAAAATGCTGACTAACATTTTACACAAATTACGGACAGTCGTTTGCAACAGACAATGGCTAATGAATTGAGTCAGATTCATAACCAATGGCAATTAACCACTATTTTAAACTGTAATTCACAGTTTGTACACAACAAGATGTGTAAATCTGTTACATTTTTATATTGATATTTTTTACAAAAGCACTCAACGGAAAAGACTTGAAAAGTTGAAGAAGTTAGTACATATATTTCGTTTGAAAAAATGGCCCCAGTTAATATCATTTTATGCAATTAATTCCCTAGATATTCCTCCTTATTAGCTGGTCCTTTGTGTTCAAGGAAGGCCTAAATATAATTATGTAGGATTTGGGGGCAAAGATGCAACCTAGTAACCCAGCACTAGAGGACAAAATGGAGAAGATCTCCACAGCCACCATGTATTTTCCTTTTGTGCTTAAATAAGAAGGAACAAAAGACAACCAAACACTGCAAAAGACCAACATGCTGAAAGTGATGAACTTGGCTTCATTGAAACTATCTGGCAGCTTTCTGGCCTGAAAAGCCACAATGAAGCTGACAGTGGCCAGAAATCCTAAGTACCCCAGAACACAATAAAACAAAGTCACAGACCCTTCATTGCATTCCAGTATGATTTCTTCAGTCAGAGAATACATATCAAAATGTGGAAATGGAGGAGCAGTACATAACCAAGCAGCACATATAATGGCTTGAATAGTGGAGCAACCAAGAAGAACAGAACTGGCCAATCTTTTCCCCACCCATTTTCTCATCCTGGATCCTGGCTTGGTGGCCATGAAAGCCAAAACCACAGTAATGGTTTTTGCTAAAATGCAGGAGACAGCCACTGAGAATATGATACCAAAGGCTGTTTGTCTTAAATAGCAGGTCACTATGTTAGGTCGGCCAATGAATAGCAAGGAGCACAGGAAGCAAAGCAGTAGAGAGATGAGAAGAGAGTAGGTGAGTTCCCGATTGTTGGCTTTGACGATAGGGGTGTCCTTGTTCTTAATGAAAATCCCCAGCACTGCAGCTGTGATTAGAGAAGAAAACAAAATAAAGAAGGCTAAAGTGGTCCCCAAGAGCTCCGTGAAAGAGAGAAAGTTAAGGGTCTTAGGAAGGCAGTTATCTTTGTTCTTGTTTGAGAATTGACCTTCTGGGCATTGGAAACAGTTGTCCATATCTGAAAATGGGACAAAGTTTGTATCAATTGCTCAATAATCAAAGATGACAAACTCAGCATAGAACTGTCTGATTAAATAAGAGTAAATGGGAATACTTTCTGAAAGTTTCTTCCTCTACACTGGTGCCATTGCTCTTTTGGTCTCAGAACATCCAGCTGGGATTAAGCAAGCTAGATCATTTCAGCATTCATCTTTCACACTCACACACACACACACACACACACACATTATCAGAGTAGACATTTCTTGTTGTATTTTCACTTATATAAAAATATTTTGATATTTCTTAGGTAAACCAATAACAAGACTCTGCAACCATACATGTGGGAGGTGTATACATTGAGAAATCAATGTATAACTACACTGGTGGTGTGAATCACTATGGATGAAGCACAAATCTCTGTCTTCCAGAGATTTCAACTACACCCATGATATGAATGTTCTGTATCAAGATGTACACCAAAACACATTGGAAATCCCTTCTAGAAAAGCATGGCAATGGTGATGAAATCTTGCAGTATACCAAACACATTATCTGGATTTGATATAAAATGTTATGGATCTATGTCAGAACTATACAATTGTCATTCACATTCTGTTTTAGGGAACTATATTGACAGCAGAAAAAGGGGATTCAATGTGCAATCCATCATTTAGGTCACTATGTCTTCTACCATTCTGGTCTGAAATCTTTCCATCCGGACATGGAGTGCAATCATAGCAACAAAATGGCTCCCCCTCCTTCTTTTTTCTTCTGTAGCCTGGATGACAGTGATCATTACATCTGGCAAGTGGCACCACCTATCCATTAAAAATGAAGAGAAATAAATTGATGTACCTTTAGAAACACACACACACACACACACACACACACACACACACACAAACAAAATGCTGCTGTTGAGAACATTGGGTACCATGCTAAATGAGATTTAAGTGATTCAAAAGCATCAAATGCCACAAGAATTTTGTACATTAATGGTAGGTAGATAGAAAGGGAAAAGGGGGGAAATTGATTTTGCATGTGTGGCTTTCGGACAAATTGATTCAAGCTCATCATCGGCCAGTTGCTGATTTCTTCACAAGCTGTTTCTTCTACCTTTCAGTAAGATTAGAAATGAGAATGCAGGACCAGTGAAAAGAACAGAGCAAGGATACAGGACACTAGAAAGAACCAGCTTACATTTTTGATATCAAATTCTGTTCTTAATTCTGTTTGGTTGTGTCTAAGAAAACTCCTAACATAGAACTAAGAATGGCCAGGATATCGCATCAGGACTTTATTATACAAAAAAAATCTGCTCACTAGGAAAATGACCCTTGGAAGTTGATGCCTTGTTCATTTTTTTCATTTTGTCAAGATAATACAGTAGGGCAGCAGTTTTACATTTACCTTCTCTTGCACTGACTTACATTTATTTATTGCAATGTTTTAAAATTTGGATTGGCCTTTATACTTTTTAAATAATGAGGTGTTAATATATATGGGCAATATATAACTGAATTAATAAGAGAGAAAATAATCATTTAGTCAACCACTCTGCTATATGATTTAGTCACCCATATATGTTACTGAGAATAATATCTTCTTATCAGTGTAAGAAGAATTATCAAGGCTCATTGTTGGTACTCTTCCCATTTAGCACTTGCTCTTACGTTTTCTGTATACGTATGAATAAGTAGACAGATAGATTGACTCTCCTACTGAATGGAATCACCTGGCATGGTTCTTTATTGTGCCTCTTACTAATTTAAGTTTTATCTTATTTCTATATTTGGATCCCACCTGGTTAAATATTCTGTGCCATGTGATAGCCTCTTCATTCACTGTGAATTTCTGATCCGGTAAAGCCTGTGGATCCATCCCTCCTACTTTCACTCGTAAAAACGATTTGTTTGGAAAAAGTACCCAGTTTACAATATCAAATCCAGATACTAATTCACCATTCTCATCAAATGACACTCTGTCACCAGCACTGTTGTTAAAGGAGATACTTCGCAAGAACGAGTGAAGCTGGAATGAAAAAAAGTGCAAGCCAAATTTTTTAAAAAGAGGGACTTTTGGCGAGGCAAGATAGTGAGTGCCATAGCCGCACTGAACTCCTAAGGACCACCAGCACCAACCAAGCTGCTTGTCTTGTCCCCACACCACCTTCACCATCACAGCAATGAAAAGGGAGCTCAAAATGACAAGTGAAGTGGCAGCGCAGAGCCTCACACACCCATACCCCGACAATCTTGATCCCACCAGGACCAAGAGAGCCCCAATGAAATTCCTGGACTGGAGGCCTCCAACTTACTGCTGCTGCCATCACCAACACCACTGCCAAGTGAGAATGGCAGGAGGGGACTGAGAAAGTCAGGGATGCTGTGAGGAAATGTGCAGCCTAGCCCAGGCCTGACACCAAGCCAATATCCTTGGTAACTGGCGCAAAAGAGCAGACTGGGGCCCAGTGAGGAACCACATTCTGGGGACCACACTGGGGAAAGACAAATGCGGCACGGGCCCTCCCCTGTCAGCGGAGATGTGCAGACAGGCACAACCCCCCCCCCCCACATATTTTATTTTAATTTTTAATTTAATTTCATTTATGATCAATATTTTCAAAACCCTTTGTAGAAGTGTAATGGCGGTGCCCATGTAGGAGACCTGTTATATACACAAACCCCTGTTTATTTACCGTATTTTTTGCACCATAACACTCACTTTTTTCCTCCTAAAAAGTAAGGGGAAATGTCTGTGCGTGTTATGGAGGGAATGCCTACGGGTGGCATGCCTACGGATTTTCCTCCTCTAAAAACTACGTGCGTGTTATGGTCGGGTGCGTGTTATAGAGCAAAAAATACGGTAATTGATCTCATTAAAGAATTTATATGATTACAACACAATAAAAAAGGGAAGATGCAATAGGCTATGAAATTAATGCCACTCAGTAGACTAGAATGTGGTCTAAACCTCCCTTATCAGTGAAAAGAAAAGAACTCACTATGAAACTCACTTACAGATGGTACCGAACACTACAGAAACTGGCCCTGATACACCCAGGAACCTCACAAAATGCTGAAGAGGCTACACTTCCACAGGCATACACCTCCACATGTGGTGGGAATGCCCCCAAACCCAACTCTTCTGGACAACAGTCATACAAGAAATACTGTATGCACCTGATCATAAAATGCACCTACGTTTTAGAGGAGGAAAGGAGGAAAGCCCCAGTTTTTTGAGGATCAGCTCAAAGTTGTTGAGCTTACTTTGCAAAGGGAAAAAAACCCTGTTTTTATAGGGTTAAACTCACAGTTTTGCAGCTTCTTTAGGAAAGGAAAAGGAGTTGTTTCTACAGTTTCCAGACATATAATCTAATCAGCCAATCACATGTCGCTGGGGAAACAAACAGCCTCTGTCTGCAGAACATTCAACCATGGAGGCCTGGGCAAGGGGGCAGGGCCAGAAAGGAAGCCAGGGATCGACCACACATTCACTCCATAAGACGCACAGATACTTCCCCTTACTTTTTAGGAGGGAAAAAGTGTGTCTTATCGAGCGAAAAATACGGTAAGCAAAATGACTAAACAGGTACTAGAAGTTACCCTCGAACGGGCCCTACTGAACATCTTCCAAAATAACAATTCCCACCAGTGCACCAATGGGACTAATGGGGAGGGGTATTGGGGTGCTATTTTAATTTTGATTAAATATATTGTGGCTTTTATGTTGATCTTTTCTGTGAACCTTGGTGTATAGGGAAGTATATATGCCTTCCTTGTCTTCTGATGTAAATGGAGAGGAAATAGTGAAATAACTATTTCTTTTTGCAAAATTATTCAATTTGTGCATATAATTGCAACTTGTAGAGTTAAACACATCCAGCATATTTAAGCAGTAAAATATTATACTTAACAACACCAAATCATTATATGTAAAGTCAAAAAAAATAACAAAACATAAAAAAGAAAGATACTTGTGTGGGACTATTATAAAAAGAAAAACCAATGCTCCAAATCCATAGTAGGCTAATACTTTATTAGGCGATCATGTTTTGCAACATTTTAGTTGGCCTAATGAATATGTTGCCCTAATATGGATTATACAATATAATAATTATGTGTCTCTATAATAGGGTAGAAAAGTTTGTTTGTTCCAAATAAATAAACCAGCAGTTTTTTCCTGTTCTCTTTTAACTCTGGAATTCTAGCCACCTTTTGTATTATTAATAAAAAATTACAAGGAGAAAAGAAGTCACGTGAGTGGGCAAAGTATTCAAAGAACACAGGACATTGTTAGCAGATATCTGCATACAGCTTTCAAAGAAATTAACTTTGGATGAGAAACACTACCTGCCAAGGTTGTACTTTTACTGGACTCACTCCACCTCTGTTTGGCATGGCTCTGTGTTTCCGCCTGGCTGAGTACATCTTATGTAAACTATGTCCTATGGCATGAACTGCATTGTAGATGGTGTAGCTTTGGCCAGTCATACTCATCTCAAAGAGTGTCCCAGGGAGGCTCTCCAAATTCTCTTCACCACTACAGGCATTATTATTATTATTTTCCATGCCATCCATAGAATCAGAATACAAGCAGTTGAATGCCTTCTCCCAGAAGAGCAAAATAAACCCATCTTCATTTTTTGATTTAGGACGAAGAGTCTGCAGGAATTTTCTGAACCCCCTCACTTCATTTAGGTGTATTGCAAAAGTGAAGGCACCATCAAAGACTTGCATATCCATCTCCATCTGTGTTGTGTCTGCTGAGAAATCCCATTGGGCTGTCATGATCCATACTTTCCCTACAGCTAATGGTAGGATATCCTCCAGTGCTACATATGCATATATTTTAAATAACAAAAAAGAGATAGTAATAGTTTCTGCATTTACAACCAACACTTGAACACTGGCATTTGATAGATAAATAGCTTCTTCCAAGATGGAATCAAAGGAAGTAAGTGTATCTGCTGCTTGAGAGGTGGCTGGAATTTTCCCCTTGAGGGCTATACAGATTCCATGGTTCAAAAGCATTGGAATCAAGGTCTGGAAAAACTTGTCTCCATTATCATCGTCCATTGTGAGGATCCCAACCCACGTCCATTGAAAATGCAGAAGAAGCTGAGCTATCCCTTCATACTGATATTCTTCATTGGGCACCATCCGGTAGAATGAAGGGAAATGGGTTTTAACATCAGTCACTGGAGCAATTACACAATAGGCAATCTAAGTAAAAAGACATGTAAATTTCAGTAAAATGTTAGGAAAGTCTTTTTTTCAAGAGTTCATTGGGTGAGTGGGGGGTGACATAAGATACTCCTGAAAAGTCATAATGGAGAAAGCAAATGCCTTCAAACTATATAGCAGGGACTTGCCACTGACCATCATTTCATAAGATATGATATTCTTTGTCATTGTCCCATACAGAACAACGAAATTGAAAAAATCTACATCAGACATTCAAAAACCAGCAAGCCTGCTATCCCAGTTATCCCAGCTATCCCAGCCTGGTTAGCCCCCTAAAAACTCTGATTCCCCATAATTAAATACAATATACTCCCATAGAGACTACCTTACACTGCGTTTAAAACCAAAATTGCATTTGAATAGAAACCAGGACCCTCTGTTATGAGGATCCCATTTCTTTGTTTCCTAGTATTTTATTGTATATTTTATTTAAATGAACAATGAAGACTTCATTAATTAGATCATTTAGTCAGTTGCTAGGTTTCTTATTCTATCTCTGACTACCCATTCTATGCCAGAGACACTGAAATGAGGTGTCACAATTGCCAGTGGGGGATGCTCTGCAGGACTGCAGGACATAACCTTGATTGGTGGCAATTCCATTTTTAGTTGTTTTGGGGAGGTAGGAAGGGTTACCACTTGAGGCTTCCCATGAAGAATGGGATTAATTATTCACTTTTCCTCTTGCATGAATAGGGGGCCAATTACACAGTTGTGTTAACTACACATTCATTGTTTGCTGACTGACACTTTCTTTCCAAAAAGAACAAAAGAGAAACTGAAAAGGCCAATAGTAGAAAGGTAAATATTATCTCTAATAATAGTAGTAGTAGTAGTAGTAGTAGTAGTAGTAGTAGTAGTAGTTATTTATATACCACACAGCTGGCTGGGTTTCCAATCCAAATATTTTACCTGTGGAATCTTGTAGATGCCTAAAAGTGTAGCCATGTAAAGGGAGATTTCAGAGTCGAGTCCTCCAATAACGGCCATCAGATTCTTCTGCTTATTGCATTTGAAGTTGGGGACTACAGTTTTATGACTGCAAAGAAGTTTCAGGGTGTTCTGATGAGTCATCCTTGCATTTGTATAACTGTCATAAATGTGGAAGCCAAGGCTGATATTTGGTAGAAGTTCAGGGTTCTCATTTATCTCCTTGACAGCAAATGCCAAGGACAAGATATGCTGGTAGCTCTTTGTCCTTGAACTGAAGAAAGCGTTAATTAAGGCAAACATATAGCTCTTCATCAACCATCAGTTTTTCAAACATTTGTTAGATTACATATATATATACACACACACACACATATATATATACACACACATATATATATATAAACATATATATATATATATAAACATAAATACACACACACACACACACACACACACACACACTCTTTATATGACTTTGCAGTATTGGAGGAATAATAAATAAATAAATATCATGACTTAAGATGCACAATAGTAGTGCTTAAACATTTGTTGCTCTGAACCATAGATCTTAAGATTCCAAAGGGAAAGCATTAATAAATCCAAAATCATATTAGTTGTATATAAACTGTAGAATATGCCAAAACGCACGCGAGAAGGTACAAAATATTGTATTCTCAGTCTGTTTTGATTAGAAACTACAATGCTCTTATACATTTTCTAAAGATTCAACTCAACTACCCCCAAACACACACACACACACACATACCATGGCTAAGCACCTATGGAAGATTTGTAATGCCACATAGGAATCCTGGCTTCGCATGAAACCAGAGTGGGGTAGGGAAACAAAGTTGAAGGCAGGTTGCACAACAGCAGTGGCCCTGGCAAGGCAGCAAGAAGGGAGAAACACTGCAAGGGGGAAAGCGGTGGTTCAAACACTGGTGGAAGTTTCAATAAAGCAGGGTTGGGAGGAACTGCAAGGGAAATTGCCAAAGACATGGGTTTGAGTACTATGGAATATATGGGAAGTCCACATTAGTTATGTCTCACACAAGAAGCAGCTGAGGAATGAAAGACAGAGAAGTCTGAGTGTAATGAGAAGGGAACACAGAATAACTATGTGGTGGTTTTAAAAGAAAGCAGAGGTTTCAGTAGAGCGGCAGTTTAAAACAATATATGAGGGCAGTGAAAAGGCAGCTTGGCAAAGTTCTGTTGCGTTAGCTTTTCAGTCTTAGCTTCTGTGTTCTACTCATATCTGCTATTTCTCCTGGCGAAAAGTGGTTGCTTTGATTTATTTATTTATTAAAAATCCCTCGGTGTCCCCCCCTCCCACATTTTGTTTTAAAACTACCACTTTTTTCTCAGCCTCACTTCACCTCCATTTACTCAAACTTCTTTAGCTGAAAAAAGCAGCTTCTCCTCCCCTCACACACAAACCTGGTTTTGAAGACGAAGGTGAGAATCAGTGCAAAGTAGGGCTACATTACAGAAGATAGAAGTGGCTTCAGAAATGCAACTGGAAAGAGGAAATGAGAAGGGGAAACCCTGTGTGTTAACATGGAGGAGATAGCCGGGGTTTGTTGAGTAGATCAAGCAGGTGTGAAGCCTTACTTCTTGATATATGTGTACAACATACCCAGAATTCATTAAGGACATTTTTAAACCACTTTTTTCAAGGAGTAATAGTTATGACCTGGCATGAAGTACGCAGAGAAAACATACTCCTTACATAAGTTTTAGTTCTTCCAGAAACGCGTTTGTGGGATGTACCCTGAATGATAGTTCATCAGATAAGAAGCCATACTGAGTAACAATAAATCCAATCGTTAGGTCCCCTGACTGATAATATTGATGTGGGAAGTGGGGGGAATCAACCATGGTATGCATAACAGCATGTGAGTCACAATCAGTCTGAGGGAGTCGCGGAAACAAGAGAAGCAGAGGCAAAAGAAACAACCCCGTCTTCTTGAGCCACATATTCATGCAGAATGCCCAGCATCAATCCAAAATAAACGTCCAGCCTGTTCAGTGGCTCTGGACCCTTTCTGAGGAAGGCAATCTCACACAGATCAGTCTGACAGCTCTCACCCTGCCTCTGCACCACCCAACACCCCAGCACTGAGTATTCAATATCTACTTTCAGAGTTTGTTAATTATTGTGATCAGAGAAAATCCACATGGGATTTGGCAATATGCATGAGGACAACTAATAATTTGTGATAATCAAAGTTTCCAAAGATGTCTCCTCAGTGTATTGCATTGTGCAAAACATTACTTGTGGCTGAACAATAGAATAAAGTATTCTTATTTTTAATCTAACTTAATAGATAAGCCTATCTGATTGTTATGACAGCTGGATAGTTTTAGGATACTGACCATAACTTATGTTTTACTGGAGTTTCTGGATCACTCTGCATTCTAGGGCAATATTCCACTCTATTTCAAGAACTGTTATGGCAATTTTAGGATAGCATAACCCAACTTTGAGGTCATTTGAGTGGATGAATTATTAGCTAAAGAGCAAAGAACATAAGAACAGCCTGCTGGATAGCAGGGACATGTAATCAACGGCACATGTAATCCAGCATCCTGTTCTGACAGTAGCCAACCACATGCCTGGAAGAAACAAGCCAGTAGGATTCAGTTGGAAGTGCACTCTCCCTTTCTGTAGCTTCCAGCAACTGATATTTAGAATCATTACTCACTCTGCCCATGAATGCAGAGCATAGCCATTTTGATTAGCAGCCATTGATAGTCTTATCCTCCAAAAATTGTCCAATTCTCTTTTAAAGGCATCCAAATTGCTGCCTCCTAAGGTTGTATGTTCCAAAGTTCTAGATCGTTAATCTAGAGTTAGATAATTTATGTTAAAAAGCACAGATCCCAGTACTCATCCTTGGGGGA
Source organism: Podarcis bocagei (assembly GCF_964188305.1). Classification (NCBI taxonomy): domain Eukaryota; kingdom Metazoa; phylum Chordata; class Lepidosauria; order Squamata; family Lacertidae; genus Podarcis; species Podarcis bocagei. The sequence goes on along the minus strand of NC_138138.1, from coordinate 34,170,319 downwards.
CACCATTTTTTTACTTCTGTCTATTTGGTGAACTCTCAATTTATTCCTACTATTTGCTCGCTGTAACTTAAGCAATTTGTAATCCACAAGAGGACCATTCTTCTTATTCCTTGAAGTGTCCTTGACTTCTTTACACAACAGTTAATTCAGAGAACTGCCCATATTCATAAGATAATATAAAATTATCCTGCTGGGTCAGGCCAATGGCCCTTCTAGTCCAGCGTCCTGTTCCCACCGTGGCCTCCCAGATGCCTGAAGGAAACTCACAAGTGGGACTCAAGCACAAGCCCAGCCCACACCCTGCATGGTTTCAAGCAACAGGAGGAAGACAGTGATAGCCAGTAACTTGAATGGCTCTAAAAGTGGATTAAACAACTTCATGGAGAATTAGGTGATCAAAATGGCCACTCGTCATGTCTATACACAGCCTCCAAGGTTGGAGGAAGTAAGGCTTCTCCAAACCAATTGCTGAAAAATGAAGGATGGATGAAAGCTCTGCAGAAGAGGAGACTGAGTGGAGATATGATAGCCATCCTTCAATATCTAAAGAGCTGTCACACAGAAGATGGAACAAGCTTGCTTTCTCCTACTCTGGAGGGTAGGACAAAAATCAATGGCTTCAAGTTAAAAGAAAGGAGATTGCAACTAAGCATTACGAAGAACTTTCTGATGGTAAGAGATGTTTGACAGTGGGACAGACTGTGGTAACTGTGAATGTGCTGCTCAAGAAAGCCACATTGAACCCAACTTTCTGTAAAAACTATCAGCCAGTCACCAATACACTATTCCTAGTTGTGATGCATTCCAGTGCCCCCTAAGCTTGGTGCCCAGTGTGGTGGATCCAGTAGTACTAACCTAAATCCACGTCTGAAGTCACACTCCAATAGCAATGGATCTCTTTGAACAGCAAAATCAGAGATAGAGCTGAAATTACTATTAAAGAACATTTTTAAATCAATCAATATAAAGAAATAAATGTCATTTAAAATGTGGTCCATATAGCTGAATGGATATGAGCATTATGCAGTATAGAAAGAAATAGAAAGAAATGAACTCAAAGAGAAGATACAAAAAATAATAATACAGCTGGATTGGAAAGTATGGAAAGACTGAGAAGAGGGAGAAAAAAGTAAGTGATAAATTACCTGAAATAATAGGATAGCTCAGTCAGGTAGAGCATGAGACTCTTTATCTCATGGTCATGGGTTTGAGCCTCATGTTGGGCAAAAGATTCCTACATTGCAGGAGTTCCACGTGGTCCCTTCCAGCTCTAAAATACTATGATTCTATGATGTGACAAAGTGACATGTGGAATATAGAATCAGCATGATGAGGAGAAACGAAAAACAACAACATGCCAAACCAAGTCAAACCAAAAATAACAAGCACATATAAAGTGTAATACATAGGAGAAAGACTATATACATCTAGGGAGTCCTAGGCTCATTGCCTGTAACTGATTACCACTTCTTCAATGTTAGTTATGAGTAGGGAAATCTTTGAATTCTTGGTTCACTTTGATTGATAAATAAATAAGACATAAATATCAAAAGTAAATATTAGCCTAGAACAAGAAATAGTGCTTAAGCATGTTTTGTTACAAAGTTTAGATCTTAACAGTTGAGTAGCAAAGCATTCATAAGTCCAAAGTTTGATCAGTGATATTTAAGCTGAATAGCCAGCAAGTATAAGGCCAATTTTTTTGATGGTAGGAAGCTGTTTTTATGAGAACGTACTAGGCTTTTCTACAGTTTCCTCAGATTATAGCATTATATCATACTGTTCTTCATGCCTTCCTTAGAATTAAATTTGTACAAGTTACTCAAAAGTAATTATGAATTTGCTTTGGACCTACATATGTGTTTACAACAGGGGGAAGGAACCTATGGTTCTCTAGATGTGGATAATTATGAATTATACCTTAAGGGCATGTTTCTCTTAGATGTAAAAAGAAAGTTCAGCAATGCTGTTTTTCTTGTGTTTTCCCTCTGAAGTTAGCTTATTGTGGTTTCTTATTAAGCTGGTTGTGAAAAAGCTATCATCCCGTTAAGTAGCTGTTAGCTCCATATGTAGGCAGAACATCCCATTGATAAGCTTAATAGAGATTAGGGTTGATAGCGTGTGGGTCTTCTGCAATGCAATTGCCATGTCTAAATAAACATAGCCTTGGATAGACCTTTACTCTATTCAGAGGATGAAAACTTGTGTTTCTTCCACCAAAGCAGTATGTGCATCTGAAAATCTACATCAAGGAGTTTATACTAAAGGGAACCTGACCCTCAGATAAAAATATATCATACCCTTTCATTCAATGGGGAAATGAACAATATGGTGGCAATAAAATTAAACCACAGGTGGAAAGATAGAATTGTGTGTGAAAAATGATGATGATGTTGACGATAACAATAACGTTAATTTAATTCAGAATTTTTATTGCAACTTGAGGTTATAACAGAAAATTCATGGTAGATCTGGGGAATTTGTTATTTATGATAATAACTGTGTGAAAATTTGAATTTGTCCTTGGAAATAGATTACCATAGACGAAGAAACATAAAACGTAAGCATGCCTGTAAATCAACTTTCTCCCCATATTTCTTCTAAACACAAATACAACTTAGCATCACTGTTAATGCCCCCAACAGGACGCGGGTGGCGCTGTGCCGATCGTATGGTCGGCGGTTCAAATCCCCACGGCAGGGTGAGCTCCCGTTGTTCGGTCCCAGCTCCTGCCCATCTAGCAGTTCGAAAGCACCCCTAAGTGCAAGTAGATAAATAGGTACCGCTTTATAGCGGGAAGGTAAACGGTGTGTGATGGCCTGGGAATCTGATTCAGAGGCTGAACCGGAGGAATCCCAGCCTGCACAGGAGTCCCCGCCTCCAGGGCCGGCTGAACTGGGGCAGGGCCTTGATTCTGAAGCGCCTGCACCTGTGCTGGATCCTCAGGAGCAGGCACCAGGTGAATCCACTCTGGCTCCGGAGGTGGTTGAGGACACAGTGCCTACAGGTGCACCTCTCCCAGCCCTGTCAGGGGAAGGTGAGTGTCCCCCTGGGTACAGTAACCCTACGGCCTCTCCTGAGCTGCAGAGGCTCAGGGCAGAGAGGCGGAGGGAACTGGTTTCTCCCAGGAGGAGTGCTCGCCTTAAGGCCAGGAGAGGCGGGTCTCCTGGGGGCCAGGACTGTCCCTGGCCTCAGAGAAGATAAAGGCCAGTCAGCCCAGTCCCAGGTTGTGGGAGCAACGTCGTTGAAGAGCTGTTTCAGCCAGCATCCAGTCCTGTTCCCCTAGAGTTCCTGTCCTTGCCCGGCTCCTCGCTGTGGACCCCGCTTCACCCGTGGAGGACTGTCTGACGACCCTAGACTCACGTCCTGGACCTCGCCCCACGGAAACCTCCCCCCTGGACCAGCACACGGTGTTTCCATGCGCTGCGCTGGTGTTGGCTCGCCAGAACAGCTTCGTCACGCTGGCCACGGGACCCGGAAGTGTCTTCGGACAGCGCTGGCTCTCGACCTCTTAAGCGAGATGAGCACGCAACTCCAGTCGGTCACGACTGGCCTGTACTGGCAGGGGTACCTTTACCTTTACCTTAAATGCCCACAACAACAGTTCTTACTTTATGTTTATGAAACTAGCACTTTGATATGCCTAGTACTGGATTTTTTTTCAAATGGGAGGAAATGACTTGTTGCTGTATTATATTAACATATTGTCCAGTAAACTTCTCATGACCATAAATAATTGATATTGCTCTTATTGGCCTTTTAATGCTTCATCTCTTTTCCACCTCCTGCTGTATAGCCTAGAGGAGAACTTCTTCAAAAATGACCACTCCCCGCATAAAAACGGGGGTGGATCTGGAGCGGCTCCATCAGCATAGGCTTGGCGTCGCCTTCTCTCAGGTGGGACACCTGGAGGTCTCCGCCTACCTCAGTCAGTTGTCCAATCCTGCCTGGGGGAAGCGTTGCCAAGGAGACCAGGCCAGGTAGGGGAGGGACTTATCTGCCCACACAATAGAGGGAGGATCTTACCTGGGAATAATCACTTGGCTCCAGAGCTTCTTCGGGAAGGATGTCGCTGGACTTCCTTGCTCCAAAGGTAGGCTTGGGGCCTTTGGCCTCCCCCCCATGACAGGGCTCCCAAAGGATGGCGGGGGGCGTAATAGATCCCAGAATACCCCTTTTAAATGGGGGCCCCCTTTCCCTGGCGGACCTGGCTGCCCCGGGGTGTTGGGTGGTGGCACGGGGGCCCTCTTGCTGCCCGCCGTGCCTGTGGGAGCTTGGGGGCCGCGGGGGGGGGGAGCGACGCTGCATGTGGCCGAACCCCTTCCCCCGCCAGGCGGCCCCAGGGCTAGCAGGTGGTGTCGGGGGGATTCCCGGGTCACCCCCCAGGGCCTCGTAGAACTTCTTCGAAAATGCTGACTTAGTATTTTGCACAAATTACAGACAATAGTTTGCAACAGACAATGGCTAATGAATAGAGTCAGATTCATAACAAAGGGCAATTAACCACTATTTTAAACTGTAATTCACAGTTTGTACACAACAAGATGTGTAAATCTGTTACAGTTTTATCCTGATATTTTTTACAAAAGCACTCAATGGAGAAGACTTGAAAAGTTGAAGAAGTTAGTACATATATTTGGTTTGAAAAAATGGCTCAATTTAATATCTTTGTATGCATAAATATCCAAACAATTAATTTCCTAGATATTCCTCCTTATTAACTGGTCCTTTGTGTTCAAGGAAGGCCTCAAGATAATTATGTAGCATTTGGGGGCAAAGATGCAACCTAGTAACCCAGCACTAGAGGACAAAATGGAGAAGATCTCCACAGCCACCATGTATTTTCCTTTTGTGCTTAAATAAGAAGGAACAAAAGACAACCAAACACTGCAAAAGACCAACATGCTGAAAGTGATGAACTTGGCTTCATTGAAACTATTTGGCAACTTCCTGGCCTGAAAAGCCACAATGAAGCTGACAGAGGCCAGAAATCCTAAGTACCCCAGAACACAATAAAACAGAGTCACAGACCCTTCATTGCATTCCAGTATGATTTCTTCAGTCAGAGAATGCATATCAAAATGTGGAAATGGAGGAGCAGTACATAACCAAACAGCACATATAATGGCTTGAATAGTGGAGCAGCCAAGAAGAACAGAACTGGCCAATCTTTTCCCCACCCATTTTCTCATCCTAGATCCTGGCTTGGTGGCCATGAAAGCCAAAACCACAGTAATGGTTTTTGCTAAAATGCAGGAGACAGCCACTGAGAATATGATGCCAAAAGCTGTTTGTCTTAAATAGCAGGTCACTATGTTAGGTCGGCCAATGAATAGCAAGGAGCACAGGAAGCAAAGCAGTAGAGAGATGAGAAGAGAGTAGGTGATCTCCCGATTATTGGCTTTGACGATAGGGGTGTCCTTGTTCTTAATGAAAATCCCCAGCACTGCAGCTGTGATTAGAGAAGAAAACAAAATAAAGAAGGCTAAAGTGGCCCCCAAGAGCTCCGTGAAAGAGAGAAAGTTAAGGGTCTTAGGAAGGCAGTTATCTTTGTTCTTGTTTGAGAATTGACCTTCTAGGCATTGGAAACAGTTGTCCATATCTGAAAATGGGACAAAGTTTGTATCAATTGCTCAATAATCAAAGATGACAAACTCAGCATAGAACTGTCTGATTAAATAAGAGTAAATAGGAATACTTTCTGAAAGTTTCTTCCTCTACACTGGTGCCATTGCTCTTTTGGTCTCAGAACATCTAGCTGGGATTAAACAAACTAGATTATTTCAGCATTCATCTTTCTCTCTCATACACGCACTCTCTCTCTCTCTCTCTCTCTCTCTCTTTCTCTCTATCAGAGTAGACATTTCTTGTTGTATTTTCACTTATATAAAAATATTTTGATATTTCTTAGGTAAAACAATAACAAGACTGCAACCATACATGTGGGAGGTGTATACATCGAGAAATCAAAAACACATGCATAATTCGACTTGAAATAAGAGATGGAAATCCCTTCTAGAAAAGCATGGCAATGGTGATGAAATTTGGCAGTTTACCAAACACATTATCTGGACTTGATAGAAAATGTTACGGATCTATGTCAGAACTAGACAACTGTCATCCCCGTTCTGTTTTAGGGAACTAGATTGACAGCAGAAAAAGGGGATTCAATCCATCATTTAGGTCACTATGTCTTCTACCATTCTGGTCTGAAATCTTTCCATCTGGACATGGAGTGCAATCATAACAACAAAATGGCTCCCCCTCCTTCTTTTTTCTTCTGTAGCCTGGATGACAGTGATCATTACATCTGGCAAGTGGCACCACCTATCCATTAAAAATGAAGAGAAATAAATTGATGTACCTTTACAAACAGACACACACACAAACAAACACACACAAAATGCTCCTGTTGAGAACATTGGGTCCCATGGTAATGCAGGACCAGTGAAAAGAACAGAGCAAGGATACAGGACACTAGAAACAACCAGCTTACATTGTTGATATCAAATTCTGTTCCTAATTCTGTTTGGTTGTGTCTAAGAAAACTCCTAACATAGAACTAAGAATGGCCAGGATATCGCACCAGGACTTTATTATACAAAAAAATCTGCTCACTAGGAAAATGACCCTTGGAAGTTGATGCCTTGTTCATTTTTTTCATTTTGTCAAGATAATACAGTAGGGCAGCAGTTTTACATTTACCTTCTTTTACATTTATTTATTACAATGTTTTAAAATTTGGATTGGCCTTTATACTTTTTAAATAATGAGGTGTTAATATATGTGGGCAATATATAACTGAATTAATAAGAGAGAAAACAATCATTTAGTCAACCACTCTGCTATATGATTTAGTCCCACATATACGTTACTGAGAATAATATCTTCTTATCAGTGTAAGAAGAATTATCAAGGCTCATTGTTGGAACTCTTCCCATTTAGCACTTGCTCTTACGTTTTCTGTATATATATGAATAAGTAGACAGATAGATTGACTCTCCTACTGAATGGAATCACCTGGCATGGTTCTTTATTGTGCCTCTTACTAATTTAAGTTTTATCTTATTTCTATATTTGGATCCCACCTGGTTAAATATTCTGTGCCATGTGATAGCCTCTTCATTCACTGTGAATTTCTGATCCGGTAAAGCCTGTGGATCCATCCCTCCTACTTTCACTCGTAAAAACGATTTGTTTGGAAAAAGTACCCAGTTTACAATATCAAATCCAGATACTAATTCACTATTCTCATCAAATGACACTCTGTCACCAGCACTGTTGTTAAAGGAGATACTTCGCAAGAACGAGTGAAGCTGGAATGAAAAAAAGTGCAAGCCAAAAATGAGGGACTTTTGGTGAGGCAAAATAGTGAGTGCCATAGCCGCACTGAACTCCTAGGGACCACCAGCACCAACCAAGCTGCTTGTCTGGTCCCCACACCACCATCACAGCAATGAAAAGGGAGCCCAGGGAGCCCAAAATGACAAGTGAAGAGGCAGCGCAGAGCCTCACACACCCATACCCCGACAATCTTGATCCCACCAGGACCAAGAGAGCCCCAATGAAATTCCTGGACTGGAGGCCTCCAACTTACTGCTGCTGCCATCACCACCACCACCACTGCCAAGTGAGAATGGCAGGAGGGGACCGAGAAAGTCAGGGAGGCTGTGAGGGAATGTGCAGCCTAGCCCAGGCCTGACACCAAGCCAATATCCTTGGTAACTGGCGCAAAAGAGCAGACTGGGGCCCAGTGAGGAACCACATTCTGGGGACCACACTGGGGAAAGACAAATCCGGCACGGGCCCTCCCCTGTCAGCGGAGATGAGCAGACAGGCACAACCCCCCCCCATATTTTATATTAATTTTTAATTTTCAGTTCATTTATTATCAATATTTTCAAAACCCTTTGAAGAAGTGTAATGGTCTCCACGTAGGAGACCTGAACCTTTGGAGGCGTTTCCTGGAACTGCCGTCTCAGCTCCAATCTAGGGACCCAACACCAAGCCCTGGGGTCTCCACAACAGAATTAATACTGCCTCTTTTTCTTGTTCTCTTTCCCCCCTTCCCTGCTTTCTTTTTTCTTTTTTAGTTATATAGACAAGCCCCCTTTTATTTAATTAATCTCATTAAATAATTTATATGATTACAACACAATAAAAAAGCAATGGGAAGGTGGCATAGGCTATGAAATAAATGCCACCAAGTGATCTAGAATGTGGTCTAAACCTCCCTTGAAATCCATATCAGTGAAAAGAAAAGAACTCACTATGAAACTCACTTATAGATGGTACTGAACACCACAGAAACTGGCCCTGATACACCCAGGAACCTCACAAAAACATGGAGAGGCTACACTTCCACAGGCATAGACCTCCACATGTGGTGGGAATGCCCCCAAACCCAACTCTTCTGGACAACAGTCATACAAGAAATACTGTATTTTTCGCTCCATAAGATGCACCTGAACATAACACGCACCTAGTTTTTAGAGGAGGAAAGGGGGAAAGCCCATTTTTTGAGGATCAGCTACCAGTTGTGCAGCTTCTTTTGCAAAGGGGGAAAGCCCCAATTTTTTGAGGATCAGCTCAAAGTTGTTGAGCTTACTTTGCAAAGGGAAAAAATCCTGTTTTTATAGGGTTAAACTCACATTTCTGCAGTTTCTTTCGGAAAGGAAAGGGAGTTGTTTCTACAGTTTCCAGACATATAATCTAATCAGCCAATCACATGTCGCTGAGGAAACAAACAGCCTCCGTCTGCAGAACATTCAACAATGGAGGCCTGGGCAAGGGGGCAGGGCCAGAAAGGGAGCCAGGGATCGACCACACATTCACTCCATAATACGCACAGATATTTTCCCTTACTTTTTAGGAGGAAAAAAGTGTGTCTTATCGAGCGAAAAATACGGTAAGCAAAATGACTAAACAGGTACTAGAAGTTACCCCAGAACGGGCCCTACTGAGCATCTTCCAAAATAACAATTCCCACCAGTGCACCAATGGGACCAATGGGGAGGTGTTATTGGGGAGCTATTTTTATTTTGATTAAATATATTGTGGGTTTTATGCTGATCTTTTCTGTGAACCTCCGGGTATAGGGAGGTATATATGCCTTCCTTGTCTTCTGATGTGAATGGAGAGGAAATAGTGAGATAACTGTTTCTTTTTGCAAAATTTTTCATTTTCTGCATATAAGTGGCACTTGTAAAATTAATCACATCCAGAATATTTAAGCAGTAAAATATTATACTTAACAACACCAAATCATTCTATGTAAAATCATAAAAATAAAAAAAAGAAAGATACTTGTGTGGGACTATTATAAAAAGAAAAACCAATGCCCCACATCCATAGTAGGCTAATACTTTATTAGGCGATCATGTTTTGCAACATTTTAGTTGACCTAATGAATATGTTACCCTAATATGGATTATATAATATAATAATTATGTGTCTCCATAATAGGGTAGAAAAGTTTGTTTGTTCCAAATAAATAAACCAGCAGTTTTTTCCTGTTCTCTTTTAACTCTGGAATTCTATCCACCTTTTGTATTATTAATAAAAAATTACAAGGAGAAAAGAAGTCAGGTGAGTGGGCAAAGTATTCAAGGAACACAGGACATTCTTACCAGATATGTGCATACAGCTTTCAAAGAAATTAACTTTGGATGAGAAACACTACCTGCCAAGGTTGTACTTTTACTGGACTCACTCCACCTCTGTATGGCACAGCTCTGTGTTTCCGCCTGGCTGAGTACATCTTATGTAAACTATGTCCTATGGCATGAACTGCATTGTAGATGGTGTAGCTTTGGCCAGTCATACTCATCTCAAAGAGTGTCCCAGGGAGGCTCTCCAAATTCTCTTCACCACTACAGGCATTATTATTATTTTCCATGCCATCCATAGAATCAGAATATAAGCAGCTGAATGCCTTTTCCCAGAAGAGCAAAATAAACCCATCTTCATTTTTTGATTTAGGACGAACAGTCTGCAGGAATTTTCTGAACCCCCTCACTTCATTTAAGTGTATTGCAAAAGTGAAGGCACCATCAAAGACTTGCATATCCATATCCATCTCCATCTGTATTGTGTCTGCTGAGAAATCCCATTGGGCTGTCATGATCCACACTTTCCCCATAGCTAATGGTAGAATAGACTCCTGTGCTGCATATGCATATATTTTAATTAACAAAAAAGAGATAGTAATAGTTTCTGCATTTACAACCAACACTTGAACACTGGCATTCGATAGATAAATAGCTTCGTCTAAGATGGAATCAAAGGAAGTATGTGTATCTGCCGCTTGAGAGGTGGCTGGAATTCTTCCCTTCATTGCTATACAGATTCCATGTTTCAAAAGCATTGGAATAAAGGTCTGGAAAAATTTGTCTCCATTATCATCGTCCATTGTGAGGACCCCAACCCATGTCCATTGAAAATGCAGAAGAAGCTGAGCTATCCCTTCATACTGATATTCTTCATTGGGCACCATCCGGTAGAATGAAGGGAGATGGGTTTTAACATCAGTGACTGGAGCAATTACACAATAGGCAATCTAAGTAAAAAGACATGCAAATGTCAGTAAAATGTCAGGAAAGTCTTTTTTTCAAGAGTTCATTGGGTGAGTGGGGGATGACATAAGATACTCCTGAAAAGTCATAATGGAGAAAACAAATGTCTTCAAACTATATAGTCAAATGACCATCATTTGATACAATATGATAAGCTTTATTTTTTTATTTTTTTGGGGGGGGTAGCAATCTAGATATTGCCAGCAGGCACTGGCAGTGTTAATTTTTTTTTTATAAATTTTTTTATTGGTTTTACAAAATTTTTTAAAACAATACAAACATATAAAAAGACATACAAACACGTATAGTTTCATAACCTTTTTTTTCATAAACCTTGTTTCTCAGACTCCCCCATACCTCCCCTTTCTGCATCCCAATGTCCAAAAGTTTTTAGCAACTCTAAATATTTCTGTCAGTCCTCTGTCCTCTTAATCTTTCCTTCAGTCTAGTCTTATATCGCTGTAACCCTTTCTTACTCAAAACCTCGACATTCTAACATTCATCAAGTTTATAATAGTCCTTAAGGTAGATTTTAAATTTGTTCCATTCTTCTTCCGCCGTCTCCTTTCCCTGGTCACGGATTCTGCCAGTCATCTCGGCTAATGTCATATAGTCCATCACTTTCATCTGCCATTCTTCCAGGGTGGGTAGATCTTGTGTCTTCCAATACTTTGCGATGAGTATTCTTGCTGCTGTTGTAGCATACATAAAGAAAGTTCTGTCTTTCTTTGACACCAATTGGCCGACAATGCCCAAGAGAAAGGCCTCTGGTTTCTTAGGAAAAGTACATTTAAGTACCTTTTTCATTTCATTATATATCATTTCCCAGAAAGCCTTAATCTTCGGGCATGTCCACCAAAGGTGATAGAAAGTACCGTATTTTTCGCCCTATAAGACGCACTTTTTCCCCTCCAAAAATGAAGGGGAAATGTGGGTGCGTCTTATGGGGCGAATGCAGGCTTTCGCTGAAGCCTGGAGAGCGAGAGCGGTAGGTGCGCACCGACCCCTCTCGCTCTCCAGGCTTCGCGGACCTCTCCTCAAGCAGCGGGAACGTTCCCACTGCTTGGGGAGAGTTGCCGGCATCCCGAAGCCTGCAAGCGCTGATCCCAGCACGTGCAGGCTTCGCGGACCTCTCCCCAAGCAGCGGGAACGTTCCCACTGCTTGGGGAGAGTTGCCGGCATCCCGAAGCCTGCAAGCGCTGATCCCAGCACGTGCAGGCTTCGCGGATCTCTCCCCAAGCAGCGGGAACGTTCCCGCTGCTTGGGGAGAGTTGCAGGCATCCCGAAGCCTGCAAGCGCTGATCCCAGCACGCGCAGGCTTCGCGGATCTCTCCCCAAGCAGCGGGAACGTTCCCGCTGCTTGGGGAGAGTTGCCGGCATCCCGAAGCCTGCAAGCGCTGATCCCAGCACGTGCAGGCTTCGCGGATCTCTCCCCAAGCAGTGGGAACGTTCCCGCTGCTTGGGGGGAGTTGCAGGCATCCCGAAGCTTGCGCGCGCTGATCCCAGCACGCGCAGGCTTCGCGGATCTCTCCCCAAGCAGCGGGAACGTTCCCGCTGCTTGGGGAGAGTTGCAGGCATCCCGAAGCCTGCGCGCGCTGATCCCAGCACGCGCAGGCTTCGCGGATCTCTCCCCAAGCAGCGGGAACGTTCCCACTGCTTGGGGGGAGTTGCAGGCATCCCGAAGCCTGCGCGCGCTGATCCCAGCACGCGCAGGCTTCGCGGATCTCTCCCCAAGCAGCGGGAACGTTCCCACTGCTTGGGGAGAGTTGCAGGCATCCCGAAGCCTGCGCGCGCTGATCCCAGCACGCGCAGGCTTCGCGGATCTCTCCCCAAGCAGCGGGAACGTTCCCACTGCTTGGGGAGAGTTGCAGGCATCCCGAAGCCTGCGCGCGCTGATCCCAGCACGCGCAGGCTTCGCGGATCTCTCCCCAAGCAGTGGGAACGTTCCCACTGCTTGGGGAGAGTTGCAGGCATCCCGAAGCCTGCGCGCGCTGATCCCAGCACGCGCAGGCTTCGCGGATCTCTCCCCAAGCAGCGGGAACGTTCCCACTGCTTGGGGAGAGTTGCCGGCATCCCGAAGCCTGCAAGCGCTGATCCCAGCACGTGCAGGCTTCGCGGACCTCTCCCCAAGCAGCGGGAACGTTCCCACTGCTTGGGGAGAGTTGCCGGCATCCCGAAGCCTGCAAGCGCTGATCCCAGCACGTGCAGGCTTCGCGGATCTCTCCCCAAGCAGCGGGAACGTTCCCGCTGCTTGGGGAGAGTTGCAGGCATCCCGAAGCCTGCAAGCGCTGATCCCAGCACGCGCAGGCTTCGCGGATCTCTCCCCAAGCAGCGGGAACGTTCCCGCTGCTTGGGGAGAGTTGCCGGCATCCCGAAGCCTGCAAGCGCTGATCCCAGCACGTGCAGGCTTCGCGGATCTCTCCCCAAGCAGCGGGAACGTTCCCGCTGCTTGGGGGGAGTTGCAGGCATCCCGAAGCTTGCGCGCGCTGATCCCAGCACGCGCAGGCTTCGCGGATCTCTCCCCAAGCAGCGGGAACGTTCCCACTGCTTGGGGAGAGTTGCAGGCATCCCGAAGCCTGCGCGCGCTGATCCCAGCACGCGCAGGCTTCGCGGATCTCTCCCCAAGCAGCGGGAACGTTCCCACTGCTTGGGGAGAGTTGCAGGCATCCCGAAGCCTGCAAGCGCTGATCCCAGCACGTGCAGGCTTCGCGGATCTCTCCTCAAGCAGCGGGAACCACTGCTGGGCTCCCACGGCTTGCAGAGAGCTGCCTGTTTGGGGGCTGGGGTCGGGGGAAGCTCGGGGTGCCCCAGCCCCGCGCCTGGGGGGGAAATAATTTTTTCCCTTTATTTCCCCCCCAAAAAACTAGGTGCGTCTTATGGGCCGGAGCGTCTTATGGGGCGCAAAATACGGTACCTTCAGTTTCTTTACATTTCCAACACTTATTATCAGGCAAATGGTAGATTTTTGCTAGCTTGACTGGGGTCATGTACCACCTGTAAATCATTTTCATAATATTTTCCTTTAAGGCATTACATGCCGTGAATTTAATACCGGTGTTCCACAACCATTCCCAGTCAGCAAACATAATGTTATGGCCAATGTCCTGTGCCCACTTAATCATAACCGATTTAACTGTTTCATCTTGTGTATTCCATTTCAGCAGCAAATTATACATTCTTGACAAGTTCTTAGTATTGGGTTCTAACAGTTCAGTCTCTAATTTTGATTTTTCCACCTGAAAGCCAATTTTCCTGTCCTGTTTATAAATCTCCATTATTTGGTAATATTGAAGCCAGTCTTGTACTTTAGGTTTCAATTTCTCATGACTTTGTAATTTCAATTTATCTCCCTCCTGTTCCAAAATTTCCCAATACTTTGGCCATCCGACCTCCATATTGAGTTTCTTCAATTCCTTAGCCTCCGAGGGTGACAATATGATAACCTTTATTGTCATTGTCCCATACAGAACAATGAAATTGAAAAAATCTACATCAGACATTCAAAAACCAACAAGCCTGCTATCCCAGCTATCCCAGCTATCCCAGCTATTACCAAGTTGCAACTTACTGCTTGTACCATTTGCGTCTTGAGGCCCCAAGACCCACACCCAAAATAAATACACACGGACACTTATATTAGTTTAAGTTTTTGGGCAAAGTTTTGGCCACAACTTTATTGAAATACAATCATGTGAGCGGTATTGGCTTAGGCATTGACTCCCCACTATAACTGATTCCACCTCTCAGGGTGATCATCCAATGGGGTAAACCAAACGAGGGAGCTAGGTCGATGAGGACCAACCTAAGCTCACCCCGAGGTTTCTGTGGTCCGGGCATGGCCCTAGCCCCTCAAGCGGACTTCGGATGAGATCGAGGATGCCCAGATTTTTTAATGGAATACACAGTTCCTGTAGGGGCAGGTGATGGCTGCACCTCCCCTCCCCACAATCCAACCGAGCCAATGCCTAACCGCCACCTTACAAGTTGTGACGATTTGCCAAGGGTAGGCGAAAACCAAATGGCTAAAGCCAATCTGCCAAATGAAAAAATTCCTACCCAGCCCCTGTTCCAAAACAGGCGACCCAAACCAAAGTAAGGCCAAGCAACTGTACCTAAACTAGGGAGGGTGGGCGGGTGTTCAACAGTGTGAAGCAAGTGCCCCTCCTTGCATCACACTGCTGTTTTTAAATCCCCTGGGATCACGCCACTCACTGGCTATTGGCTAAAATCGTCTGGTGTGATCCCAGGGGGATGGCCAGGACCTCTTACTCCCCCCCTATTTGAACCCTATCAGGTGAGCTCTTGGGTCCCGCGCGCAACCAGGACCCTCTGTTATGAGGATCCCATTTCTTTGGTTGCTAGTATTTTGTTGTATATTTTATTTAAATGAACAAGGAAGACTTCATTAATTAGATCATTTAGTCAGTTGCTAGGTTTCTTATTCTATCTCTGACTACCCATTCTATGCCAGAGACACTGGAATGAGGCGTCACAATTGCCAGAGGGAGATGCTCTGACCCAGCTGCAAGACATACCCTTGAGTGGTGGCAATTCCATTTGTAGTTGGTTTTGGGGAGGGAGAGTAGGTTACCACTTGTGCCTTTGTGGAATTAATTGTTCGCTTTTCTTCTTGCATGAATAGGGGGCCAATTACACAGTTGTGTTAACTACACATTCATTGTTTGCAGACTGACACTTTCTTTCCAAAAAGAACAAAAGAAAAACTGAAAAGGCCAACAGTAGAAAAGTAAATATTATCTATAATAATAATAATAATAATAATAATAATAATAATAATAATAGTAGTAGTAGTAGTAGTAGTAGTAGTAGGTATTATTTATATCCCATCCCACCCATCTGGCTGGGTTTCCATGTGGGAAAGCTGCATAGCCAATCCAAATATTTTACCTGTGGAATCTTGTAGATGCCTAAAAGAGTAGCCATGTAAAGGGAGATTTCAGAGTCGAGTCCTCCAATGACGGCCATCAGATTCTTCTGCTTATTGCATTTGAAGTTGGGGACTACAGTTTTATGACTGCAAAGAAGTTTCAGGGTGTTCTGATGAGTCATCCTTGCACTTGTATAACTGTCATAAATGTGGAAGCCAAGGCTGACATTTGGTAGAAGTTCAGGGTTCTCATTTATCTCCTTGACAGCAAATGCCAAGGACAAGATATGCTGGTAGTTCTTTGTCCTTGAACTGAATAAAGAGTTAATTAAGGCAGATATATAGCTCTTCATCAGCCATCAGTTTTTCAAACATTTGTTAGATTACATCTAATTGGAAGGAATATTAGGAAAGAATCCTGCCTGCTTTGTAAGTTAGGATTTAATAACATATTTACTAACAGCAGCTAGCACGGTAGTTGGAAAAGTACCAGATGTTGGAAAACTTTGCAATTAATAAAGATTGATCACTTGTATAATATCTATGGATCCATTTACCCTTTTTATTAATTGAAATATACTTGGAGTTGAGAGTGGATTTCATGCTCTTTATTCAGGTCATAGTGGTGAAGAGGAATGGAAGTTTCCCCACAATATCTGCTTTATATACATTATTTACACAATTGGCTGCACGTGATTGGCTAATTCCGGGATTCTCCTGTAGGCTAATCAGATTGTGGATTCACTTCCACTTGGAGCTGGATTGGGTGTCTCCTGAGGACCAATCATACTGCTGCATTGTTCTAGGACCAATCAGACTGCTGTATTCTGAATCCTATTGTTCTAGGAGCAATCAGACTGCTGCATTTTGGATCCTATTCAACTCAGTACATAACACACACACACACACACACACCACTGTTCAGCCCCTATGGAAGATTTGTAATGCCACATAGGAAACCTGGCTTCGTATGAAACCAGAGTTGGATAGGGAAACAAAGCTGAAGGCAGGTTGCACAACAGCAGTGGCCCTGGCAAGGCAGCCAGAAGGGAGAAACACTGCAAGAGGGAAAGCGGTGGTTTACACACTGGTAGAAGTTTCAATAAAGCAGGGTTGGGACGAACTGCGAGGGAAATTGCCAAAGACATAGGTTTGAGTACTATAGAATATGTGGGAGGTCCACATTAGTTATGTCTCAGACAAGAAGCAGCTGAGGAATGAAAGACAGAGAAGTCTGAGTGCAATGAGAACGGAACACAGAAATAACTATCTAGTGATTTTAAAAGAAAGCAGAGGTTTCAGTAGACCGAACAGGGTTCAACATGGGAGGGGGGGAGTGGCAGTTTAAAACAAAATGAGTCCAATGAGAAGACAGCTTGGAAAAGTTCGGTTGCATTAGATTTTCAGTCTTAGCTTCTGTGTTCTACTCATATCTGCTATTTCTCCTGGCGAAAAGTGGTTGCTTTGATTGACTGACTGACTGATTGATTGATTGATTGATTAAAAAACCCTCGGTGTCCCCCCTCCCCATATTTTGTATTAAAACTACCACTTTTTTCTCAGCCTCACTTCACCTCCATTTACTCAGACTTCTTTAGCTGAGAAAAGCAGCTTCTCCTCCCCTCACACACAAACCTGGTTTTGAAGACGAAGGTGAGAATCAGTGCAAAGTAGGGGTACATTACAGAAGATAGAAGTGGCTTCAGAAATGCAACTGGAAAGGGGAAATGAGAAGGGGAAACCCTGTGTGTTAATATGGAGGGGATAATATAATAATATAATAATAATTTATTATTTATACCGCGCCCATCTGGCTGGGCTTCCCCAGCCACTCTGGGCGGCTTCCAAAAGAATATTAAAATACTATAATACATCAAACATTAAAAGCTTCCCGAAACAGGGCTGCCTTCAGATGTCTTCTAAAAGCCTGGTAGTTGTTGTTCTCTTTGACATCTGGTGGGAGGGTGTTCCACAGGGAAGGCGCCACTACCGAGAAGGCCCTCTGCCTGGTTCCCTGTAACTTGGCTTCTCACAGTGAGGGAACTGCCAGAAGGCCCTCGGTGCTGGACCTCAGTGTCCGGGTAGAACGATGGGGGGGGGGGAGAGACGCTCCTTCAGATATACTGGACCAAGGCCGTTTAGGGCTTTAAAGGTCAGCACCAACACTTTGAATTGTGCTCGGAAACGTACTGGGAGCCAATGTAGGTCTTTCAAGACCTGTGTTATGTGGTCTCTGCGGCCGCTCCCAGTCACCAGTCTAGCTGCCGCATTCTGGATTAGTTGTAGTTTCCGGGTCACCTTCAAAGGTAGCCCCACGTAGAGCGCATTGCAGTAATCTAAGTGGGAGATAACCAGAGCATGCACCACTCTGGTGAGGCAATCCGCAGGCAGATAGGGTCTCAGCCTGCGTACCAGATGGAGCTGGTAAACAGCTGCCCTGGATACAGATTTGACCTGTGCCTCCATGGACAGCTGTGAGTCCAAAATGACTCCCAGGCTGCGCACCTGGTCCTTCAGGGGCACAATTACCCCATTCAGGACCAGGGAATCCTCCACACCTCCCTGCCTCCTGTCCCCCAAAAACAGTACTTCTGTCTTGTCAGGATTCAACCTCAATCTGTTAGCCGCCATCCAACCTCCAACCGCCTCCAGGCACTCACAAAGGACCTTCACTGCCTTCACTGGTTCTGATTTGAAAGAGAGGTAGAGCTGGGTATCATCCGCATACTGATGAACTCCCAGCCCAAATCCCCTGATTATCTCTCCCAGCGGCTTCATGTAGATGTTGAAAAGCATGGGGGACACTCATCTCCCCCCACCACTTTCTGAACACGGCCCAGGAGGAAGGAGCGGAACCACTGTATAACAGTGCCCCCAGCTCCCAGCCCCTCAAGACGGTCCAGAAGGATGTTATGGTCGATGGTATCAAACGCCGCTGAGAGATCCAGCAGAACTAGGAAACAGCTCTCACCTTTGTCCCTAGCTCGCCGGAGATCATCAACCAGTGCAACCAAGGCAGTTTCAGTCCCATGATGAGGCCTGAATCCCGACTGGAAGGGATCCAAATGATCCGCTTCTTCCAGGCGTGCCTGGAGTTGTTCAGCAACCACTCGCTCAATCACCTTGCCCAAGAATGGAAGATTTGAGACTGGGCGATAGTTGGCTATCGTGGCCGCATCTAAAGATGGTTTTTTAAGAAGCGGTTTAATAACCACCTCTTTCAGCGAGTCTGGGAAGGCTCCCTCACGGAGAGAGGCATTCACCACCCCACGAAGCCAATCGCCCAGTCCTTCCCGGCTAGCTTTTATAAGCCAGGATGGGCAAGGATCAAGGAGACAAGTGGTTGGTTTCACTCGTCCAAGCAGCCTGTCCACATCCTCGGGGGTAACAGATTGGAATTGATCCCACACAACTTGACTAGACAGGACTCTAGCACTCTCCTGCCCCGGCCCTGCTCCCACGGTGGAGTCTACCTCTTCTCGAATCTGAGCGACTTTATCTGCAAAAAACTTTGCAAAGTCATTGCAGGAGATCATGTTGCCCCTACTGGGCCCTGATGGAGCAGGTGGTTCCGCTAAATTGCGAACCACCTGAAAGAGTCTCCTGCTGCTGTTTTCCGCAGATGCAATAGAGGCGGTGAAGAAAATCCCGTGTCCGGTCAGATTCAGAATGGGTTATCCGCCACCGGCGCTCTAGCCGTCTCAACGATTGTTTCATTGCCCTCAGATCCGTGGAAAACCACGTGGCTGTCCGGGCGTCCATGCAATCGGAGAGGGCACTTTGGAGCCAAACAGTCAATAGCCCTGGTTAACTCCACATTCCAGCGGGCCACCAGGGAATCAGCTGAAAGGCCATCAACATGGGAGAAAACATCCCCTACCACTCTCTGGAAACCATTTGGATCCATTAAGTGGCGGGGGCAGACCATCTGAATCAGTCCCGCCTCCCTGCAGAGGGGAAGGGTCGTGGAGAAGTCCAGTTGCACCAGGAAGTGATCTGACCATGGCACTTCTTTGGTTTCGCTTTTACTTATTGTCAGATCACCAACATCCATAGAGGTGAACACCAGGTCTAAGGCATGCCCGTGGCTATGAGTTGGGCCAGACTCATTCAGGGACAGCCCCATGGAGGCCATGCTTTCCACGAAGTCCCGAGCGGCCCCTTGTAAGGTCGTGTCGGCATGGATGTTAAAATCCCCTAGGACAACCAAACTAGCATGGGTTTGTTGAGTAGATCAAGCAGGTGTGAAGCCTTACTTCTTGATATATGTGTATAACATACCCATAATTCATTAAGGACATTTTTAAACCACTTTTTTCAAGGAGTAATAGTTGTTACCTGGCCTGAAGTACGCAGAGAAAACATACTCCTTACATAAGTTTTAGTTCTTCCAGAAACACGTTTGTGGGATGTACACTGAATGATAGTTCATCAGATAAGAAGCCATACTGAGTAACAATAAATCCAATCGTTAGGTCCCCTGACTGATAATATTGGTGTGGGAAGTGGGGGGAATCAACCATGGTATGCATAACAGCATGTGACTCACAGTCAGTCTGAGGGAGTCACGGAAACAAGAGAAGCAGAGGCAAAAGAAACAACCCTGTCATCTTGAGCCACATATTCATGCAGAATGCCCAGCATCAATCCAAAATAAACATCCAGCCTGTTCAGTGGCTCTGGACCCTTTCTGATGAAGGCAATCTCACACAGATCAGTCTGACAGCTGTCAACCTGCCTCTACACCACCCAACATCCCAGCACTGAGTATTCAATATCTACTTTCAGAGTTTCAGAGACTGTGGTAACTGTGAATGTGCTGCTGAAGAAAGCCACATTGAACCCAACTTTCTGTAAAATCTATCAGCCAGTCATCAATACACTATTTCTAGTTGTGATGCATTCCAATGCCCCCTAAGCTTGCTGCCCAGTGTGGTGGATCCAGTAGTACTAACCTAAATCCACGTCTGAAGTCACACTCCAATAGCAATGGATCTCTTTGAACAGCAAAATCAGAGATAGAGCTGAAATTACTATTAAAGAACATTTTTAAATCAATCAATATAAAGAAATAAATGTCATTTAAAATGTGGCCCATATAATTGAATGGATATGAGCATTATGCAGTATGTTTCTTTGGTTGAGAAAAATAATGGGGAGAAATCTTAGGTGTTGTGTGGAATAAAATAGAGATAGAAAGAAATGAACTTGAAGGGAAGATACAAAAACAAATAATACGTCTGGATTGGAAAGTATGGAAAGACTGAGAGGAGGGAGAAAAAAGTAAGTGATAAATTACCTGAAATAATAGGATAGCTCAGTCAGGTAGAGCATGAGACTCTTTATCTCAGGGTCAGGGGTTTGAGCCTCATGTTGGGCAAAAGATTCCTACATTGCCCTTCCAGCTCTAAAATACTATGATTCTATGATGTGACAAAGTGACATGTGGAATGTAGAATCAGCATGATGAGGAGAAACGAAAAACAACAACATGCCAAACCAAGTCAAACCAAAATAATAAGCAAATATAAAGTGTAATACATAGAAGAAAGACTATATACATCTAGGGAGTCCTAGGCTCATTGCCTGTAACTGATTACCACTTCTTCAATGTTAGTTATGAGTAGGGAAATCTTTGAATTCTTGGTTCACTTTGACTGATAAATAAATAAGACATAAATATCAAAAGTAAATATTAGCCTAGAACAAGAAATAGGGCTTAAGCATGTTTTGTTACAAAGTTTAGATCTTAACAGTTGAGTAGCAAAGCATTCATAAGTCCAAAGTTTGATCAGTGATATTTAAGCTGAATAGCCAGCAAGTATAAGGCAAATTGTTTTTGATGGTAGGAAGCTGTTTTGATTAGAATATACTAGGCTTTAAACGGTTTCCTAAGATTATAGCATTATATCATACTGTTCTTCATGGCTTCCTAAGAATTAAATTTGTACAAGTTACTCAAAGGTAATTATGAATTTGCTTTCGACCTACATATGTGTTTACAACAGGGAGAAAGAACCTATGATTCTCTAGATGTGTATTGGCTCAAACTCCCATCAGCTCCAGACAGTTTGTCAGTCATCAGGGACTATGGGAATTGTAGTCTGGAGGGCCACAAATTCGCTCCCCATCCCTAGTCTACAACCACTACAATATGATACGATATGATACGATACAATATCTTTATTGTCATTGTCCCATATAGAACAATGAAACTGAAAATCTATGTAAGACATTCAAAAACCCCTAAAAACTCTGAAACCCCATTTTAAAATACAATATAATATAGAGACTCCTTATGCTGCGTTTAGAACCAGAATTGCATTTGCGTAGAAACTGTTTCTCAGGTGGCTAGTCCTGGTCTGTATAACCCTATACCTTCTTCCAGAAGGCAGAAGCTGAAAGAGATCATTTCCAGGGTGCGTACTAATCTGCGCTATCTCTGTAGCTTTCTTATGGCACCTGACAGCATAGATTTGATCTAAGGTGGTTAGAGTGCACCCAATTATTCTCTCTGCATTCTTTACAACCCTGGACAGCATTGTTTTTTCCCTGGCCGTGCAGCTCCCAAACCACACACACACAGAACATAAATTAATACACTCTCCACAGTACAATGGTAAAATGCCATCAACAAGTCCTTTGAGAGATTGTTTTTACAGAGGATTCTCAGAAAATATAACCACTGCTGTGCTCTCTTCATCAGGTCTTTGCTGTTTTCTCCCCAGGTTAGGTCATCTCTCAACTCCATTCCCAGAAATCGAAACACCAAGACCTGTTCCACGCACTTCCCCTCAATAATAAATGGCTGAATATTCAATTTACATTTCCTAAAGGCCACAATAATCTCTTTTGTTTTCTTTAAGTTAAGGAGTAAGTTGTTTTTCCTGCACCACTCCCCCAACTGCTCAATTTCCTTCCTATAGGCCGCCTCCCCCTCTCCAGTTGTGATTAAACCAACCACCATTGTATCATCTGCATTCCCTTCCATTACCTTTTCCTTAGTATTATGATCTGACACAACACATGCAGAGGGAAAAAACATCCTTACGCAAATTCTTTCAGTTCATCTAGAAATTTTGTTGTAGGGTGTTCACTAAATGATATTTCTCCAAATATGCAGCCATACTGAGTAACAATTGCTCCAATGATTAGCTCACCTATCTCATAATATTGATATGGGAGCTGGAAACGATCTACCACAGCGCACATAACAGCATGTGGCTCACACTCAGTTTGAGGTACATGCAGTAACAATATGAGAAGAGGCAAAAGAAATACCACAATCATTGTGAGATACTTTGTTATACAGAATGCCTAGGTTCAATCTGTTATACACCACAAACCTTTTCAAAGGCTATAAAAAATTTGATAAAGGGAAACCCACAGACACTTAATATTAGCTTTCAGAGTGTTAATTATTGTGCTTGTGATTTCATATAAATCCATGTGGGAATTGGCAAGATGAATGATGACATTTAGCAATTTGTGATAATGAAAGTGTTCAAAGTTATCACCCACAAGTATTGCACTTTGTAAGACATCACTCATTGGCAGAAAATGGAAGGATTTTTTTTTTAAAAAAAGTAAATTTAAGGGAAATATTGTAATCTGGTTTTGGATGGTTTTATGATGTTTTATGTCTGTTATTGTTATTTATTGTTTGTAAACAACTTATGGATTCATTTTGTCTCCAGCATCCCTGTCCAAAAATTTTGTAGTATCCTGGTGTGATGCTTTGTTGTTTGCTTCTTGACCTTGCCAAGGAATCACTGTATTTGGGACCAGGAAGGAATTTTATCTCCTGACAGATTGACCGGTCTTGTGGTTTTTGACTCCTTCACAGCTTTCATCACAACTTCAATGGTTAGGCATTAGGTAGAATTCATGATATTTAATTGGAAGAATTGTATGGTTGTGCCTTCCCCTTCCAGGAATTGGGGATTTTCATTAAAAGGATCCATGGAAAAGTGTTTTGTCCATAAGCCCCAAAACAGTGGTTTCGGTGGGCTGCTACTATTTGATATAATTCCTAGGGCAATTCTGTCCCAGAAGTGACCCCCCTGAGAAGCAGTCAGCAGACGTGCTATGTAGATAATCAACCAATGCCTGAGTCAAAACCACTTACACAAGTAACCAATAAAGATTTCACCTGTTTTGATTCAATAATGTAGTCCTATGTATTCAATAAAAACACTGGGAGGCAATGATAGGAAGCCTTACTGTATCTGAAAATGCAATATATGCCACAAAACTCTACATTCATACCTATGGACAAGAGAAAACATGACCCTCAGAGAAAAATGTTCACCCCACTCTTCCATTTAATGGGAGTAGGCAGATTTGGAATATCAGACTAAATAAGAAAAGAAATATAGAATATTGAGGGTCACAGAAGCATATTTCTTGAAAAGGCCAAGTTATTTAACATGTTTTCAGGGGTACTTTTGAATAGTCATTTCAATGGAATAATACATAAAAAGCAAAACAATTTAATTCCTAGGTATTTCTAAGCATAAGCTGCTCTCTGCTGTTCAAGTCAGGCCTCAGGATAATTATGTAGCATTTTGGGGCAAAGATGCAACCCATTAACCCAGCACTGGAGGCCAAGATGGAGAAGATCTCCACAGCCACCATGTATTTTCCCTTTGAGCTCAGGTAAGAAGGAACAAAGGACAACCAAACACTGCAAAACACCAACATGCTGAAAGTGATGAACTTGGCTTCATTGAAGCTATCTGGCAACTTTCTGGCCTGAAAAGCGACTGCGAAGCTAACACTAGCCAGAAATCCCAAGTATCCCAGAACACAAGAAAACACAATGACTGATCCTTCACTGCATTCCACTATGATTTCTTCCGTGAGAGAATACATGTCCAAATGTGGGAATGGAGGAGCAGTGCATAGCCACACAACACAAATGATAGCTTCAATAATGGAGCAGCTAAATACAACAGAATTGGCCAGACTTTTCCCCACCCATTTCCTCATCCTCGATCCTGGCTTGGTGGCCATGAAAGCCAGGACCACAGTGACAGTTTTTGCCAAAACACAAGAAACAGCCACTGAGAAGATGATGCCAAAGGCAGTTTGTCGTAAACAGCAGGTCACTGTTTGAGGGCAGCCAATGAATAGCAAAGAGCAGAGGAAAGAGAGCAAGAGGGAGATGAGTAGAGTGTAGGTGAGATTCCGATTGTTGGCTTTGACAATGGGAGTGTCCCTGTGCTTGATGAAAATTTCTAGCACCAAAGCTGTGATTACAGAAGAAGACAAAATCAAAAAGGTTAAAGTGATTCCCAAAGGTTCTGTGAAAGACAGGAAGTTTAGGACTTTAGGAAGACATTGATCTCTGTTGCTGTTTGGAAATTGGCCTTCGAGGCATTGGAAACAGTAATCCATATCTGAAAAATGAAGCAAATTTTCTGTTAGTTCCTCACTATTTTTCATTTTTGAAACATCTACTGTCAAATGCTACATAAAAGTACAATACAAGGAAGTGGGGAGCAGAGGGGGTGTAGTTATATGACTCAGAGATCTACGTTTCAGCCATGGAATGACTTTTCCAGAATTCAGAATTTCCTTAGACAATACCATGTCATAGCCTTGCTAAGTGTTCTCTTTCCACAAGAGATAACAAAGATTATCATAGCTTGTGCTTTATAAAAGCAGGTTTATGGAGTTATGTCTATCTGGTGTAACATGTATGGAATCTGCCTCGTAACTTGATGATCATAATCTGTTTTCTGTTTTGTAGAGCTGAAAGTAAATCTATTGAAAGATGCAGTGCATTACTTACCGTATTTTTCGCTCTATAACACGCACCAGACCATAACACGCACGTAGTTTTTAGAGGAGGAAAACAAGAAAAAAATATCCTAAACAAAACAGTGGATGTATGATTTTTGTGGTTCATGCTGTGGCCACAGACATGTGATCTGACGGTGAGTTTGGGGTAGCCCAATGCAAAAATCCTGAGGATCCATGTGGATCCATGCTAAAGTCACCCTAAAGTCGCAGGGGCGCTGGGGGAGTGAACGGGAAGCAAGAGAAGGAGAACGATGACTCTCACACACAGAGAGACACACAGAGTATCAATCCTAAAGTCGCAGGAGAGGCAGGGGCGCTGGGAGTGGGAAGCAAGAGAAGGAGAACGATCCCCCCTCTCTCTCTCACACACACAGTATCAATCCTATGGTCGCAGGAGAGCGTAGGGACTGGGAGTGGGAAGCAAGAGAAGGAGAACGATCCCACACACACACACACACACACACACACACACACACAGAGTATCAATCCTAAAGTCGCAGGAGAGCGCAGGGGCGCTGGGAGAGTGAACAGGAAGCAGGAGGAGGAGAATGATAGCTCAAGCACACACACAGAGTATCAATCCTAAAGTCACAGGAGAGTGCAGGGGCGCTGGGAGAGTGAACAGGAAGCAAGAGAAGGAGAACGATGCCTCACACACACACAGACACACAGAGTATCAATCCTAAAGTCGCAGGGGCACTGGAAGTCGCAGGGGCGCTGGGGGAGTGAACGGGAAGCAAGAGAAAGAGAACGATGCCTCTCACACACAGAGACACACAGAGTATCAATCCTAAAATCGCAGGGGCGCTGGGAGAGCGCAGGGGCGCTGGGAGAGTGAACGGGAGGCAGGAGGAGGAGAACGATAGCTCAAGCACACACACACACACAGCCCCTACAGTGGCTAATCCAAAATCGGACAACAAAAAACTGCAGGCAGGGACAGAGAGCACGGGGTTGTTTTAAAGCAGCCAACCCCGCTCTGCTTCTCTCCCTCCTCCCCAGCTCGGCTCGCTGACAGGAGCCGCTTACACCCGCTTTGCAGTTTCAAAGAGAGCCACGGACTGCTCACAACTGCAGCGGATTCCCCTGCCATCCATAGGCATTCGCTCCATAACATGCACAGACATTTCCCCTTACTTTCTAGGAGGAAAAAACTGCGTGTTATGGAGCGAAAATTACGGTATACCATTAGACATTGTGTGCCCTTACCCATTTGGTTTGAAATCTTCCCATATGGGCACAGAGTACAATCATAGCAACAAAATGGCTGCCCTTCCTTCTTTTTTCTGCTGTATCCTGGATAGCAGTAGTCATTACACACAGCAAGCGGCTGTGCCTTTTGATAAGAAGAGGAGAAAAACAAATTGCTGTTGTATTCAAGTACTCTATGGTGGTGTAAATAAATTTGTTTATAATAGAAGTGAGGTTTCTAAGGCTGCCATTCTATACACATTTAATTCTTTTACAGCACTTCACTGTAAGTCAATGGAAAGTTTCTAACCTTGCTAATTATTGAAAAAAAGAACTCACGAAAAGGCTTCCGGTTGCAAAGGCATCTTGTCATAAATAACTTTCATATTTAGTGAGATTTCAATCATGGCTAGAATGGCTGTCTAGCATGAGAAAAGTTGTTTTAACCCATTTTAACTCATATTTCAAGAAAATATAGAAAAATATAATTTAATTTTTAGACAAAGGAAAGCAGAATGGTAGGGAATAGCTAGAATCAATGATAGACAGTCTATCAAACCCATATCCCTGCTGGACTCCTGTCAGCTAGTCAGAAGGTACGGGGACAACATTTAGTTTTGTTTTTCGTTGGTATTCCATAAGCTTTTTCTTGTCTGCTGTTTTGATTTCCCCTCTCATTGATCACCACCATAGGGAAAAGTTTAAATATTGAACTCTTTCCCTGTTGACATTTTCTGCAATAACTATGTTTGAATCCCACCTGATTAAATGTGTTGTGCCATGTGATAGCCTTATCATTGATTGTGAAGTCTTGATCTGTTACAGCCTCTGGATCCATCATTCCTACTTTCACACTTGCAAACGATTGGTTTGGGAAAGCAACCCAGTTTATTATGTCAAATCCAGCTGCTAATTCACCCTTCTCATTCAAAGACACTTTATCACCAGCACTATTGTTAAATATGATGCTTCTGAGGAAAGGATGAATCTTGAATGAAAACAATCAAAGGCAGATTTTACAAAATAATAAAAAAGGAACAAGATCATTCTAATATATCATTCTAATTTTAATAAGCTCCAGTGCCTGACTATACAGCTAGTGACCAGTTTAGGCATGTCTGAGATGTGCATGGCCACATGTGTGTGCATCACACCAATCCCAGAAATAACCTGAAAATGTCATGAAAATATCACAAAAGGGGGCAGAATGGAGTGGAATGGGATGTCCTTATATTCGCTGCCTGTAAACATGGTCATTCCTGAAATCATTAGGTGTCAATGACAATAACAATAACAGAGTATAAGAGTATTATATTTGATCATAATAATTCACAGAGTAAAATCTATGAACAACGGATTAGGTCCAGAGTAAGACCTTTTGTAGGGTAGATCAGCATTACAGAAACCAAGGTAGATGCAAAAAAGAGGAAGAATGATTCTATGAGATCACTTGCTGAATAGATGCAGAATCTATGACCCTTCTGATTTTTTTTTTTTTTGAGCTATGACTCTCATCATTTGTGACCATTCATCTTGCTTTCTTGGGCTGAGGAGAGTTAGAGTCAAGTAACCTCTGGACGGCTCTAAATCAGCCATTGTTAACTGTGAATCCGTGTTCAAGAAAAAACAAACATTTCTTAGGTATGCTCTGAATTGTGTACCATCATACACTAAACTGGCTATTAGAAGAGTACTCTTTATTTGAAACATTACCTGCCAAGATTGCAGATTTGAAACATCCAATCTAGCTCTGTCCTGCATTGCTCTGTGTTTTGACCTGGATGAGTACATCTTATGTAAACTATGTGCTATGGCATGGACTGCATTGTAGATGCTGTAGCTTTGGCCAGTCATACTCATCTCAAAGAGTGTCTCAGGGAGGCTATCCAGCTTCTCTTCACCAGTGCAACTATCAGACGTTTGCTTGACCTCCTTAGAACCAGAAAACGAGCAACTGAAAGCCTGTTCCCAGAAGATCCTAATAAAATCATCTCCTTTTACTGAGTTTGGTTGTAGGTGATGAAGGAATTTTCTGAACCCTGGCACTGCATTTGAATGTATTGCAAAACTCAAGGTACCATCAAAAACTTGTATATCAATAGCCCTGAGCATTATATCCAATGAGAAATCCCACTGAGCTGTAATAAGCCATACTTTGCCTACTGATGTCTCTGTAATGCTTTTCAATGTAACATATAAATATATTGTCCATGTCAAACATGTTATGGTGGGATTTTCTGCATTTACGATCAGTACTTTGATCTTAGAGTTGGATAGATAACAAGCCCTTTTCAGAATGGAATCAAATGAAAGCTTCTCTATAGCCTGAGATACAGGTGGAGTTTTTTCATTGAGGGCTATGCAGATTCCATGCTGCAAAAGCATTGGCATCAATGTCTTTACAAACTGGTCTCCATTATCGTCATCCATTGTAAGGATCCCAACCCATGTCCATTGGAAATGCAGAAGAAGCTGGACAATCCCTGTATACTGATATTCTTCACTCGGCACCATTCAATAGAATGAAGGCAGCTGGTTTTTAACATCCATCACTGGAGCAATTATACAATAGGCAAGCTAAGTGAAAGGAGGAAAATCTTTAAAAATCATCACAATAGTAAAATTACATAAATAAGGTCATGTGAAATGGCAACCCAGCATAAAACCCTATGTTAAAGTCTTGATTTCCCTCTGCCAGCAGCTGGAACAGCTCAATGGGGTTTGGATCTACTGCAACCTTACACCAGCTTAATCTACACAGGCTTCCTTTAAACCAGCTTTTTTGTAATGTATAATATGGTTCTGTGGTGTACTTGAGCGCTGTAGAAAGTACTTTATATACCTTTAACATTGTGTCTCAGTTCCCACACTACTGAATGGAATAAGTATTAATCATGCCACTTACAGAAATATTTTAAACTAGGAAAATATCCAGGTCTTCAAGTCTCTAAATGACTCCATTATTTTTGGATGAAGATATCACATTTCCCTGTTAAGAAAGTATTGTAAACATAGAGAACCTGTAGCCTTCAAGGTGTTGTAGGATTCTAGCCCTAGACGCCTAAGGCAAGTCTTGGGACTTCATTTCTCACCCCTTAACCGTTTTTCTGATTGTAATCTGATTTGGTGAATTCCCACACCTGCCCACCCAAATCTGACCATTTTATTTGGCAGGTGATTTCAAAATATCTCACTATTTACATCTAAATGTACAATAGATTAAAAAACACAATTATCTATTTCTCTCACGGGCTTATAGTTGCTTACAAAAAAGAAAACAAATGGAGACAACAGACATTGAGTTTTAAGCTAAATAGTAAAAGAATAAATATTACATTACACTAGGTTAAGGTGTATGACACATGCATGTTACCTGTGGAATCTTGTAGATGCCTAACAGAGTAGCCATGTAAAGGGATATTTCAGAGTCAAGTCCCCCAATGACAGCTATCAAATTCTTTTGCTTATCACATTTGAAGTTTGGGATAATCTTTTCCTGGCTGGAAAGAAGCTTCAGGGTGTTCTGATGAGTCATCCTTGCATTGATATAACTGTCGTATATGTGGAAGCCAAAGGTTGCATTCGGTAAGATTTGGGAGTTTTCATTGATCTCCTTGATGGCGAACACTGAGGACAGAACATGCTGGTAATACTTAGGCCTTGCTCTAAAGGAAGAGTTATGTTATGTTTAAGACATATATTGAGCCATCCACTATCAGTTCATTTCAGTACATTCAAAAATACACGAAATGCATACTATATAACATCTTACTCTCTTTATTTCAGAGGGAACATAAAGGACATGGCACTTATTTCTGCATTAAATTAATCATTCCAAGTAGCCTTTAAATTTGGTTGGTTTGATTCATCTTGATTTATAACTGCATGTACAAAAATCCAGGGACCCTGTCAAATCAGGTAGTAAACCCATATATGAAGCCTTTCTGATTAAAAAAAACATGGAAAATTATAAAGACTGCTAAAATACAATGCAAATTAACAAAACACAGCATAATCCAGCAGAATGACAAAAACAGACCATGGATTAATTTTAGGAGTGTGCAGCCACACAAATATGGGGTGGCTGTATCCCTACACAGTTTGAGCTGCAATGCCAACAAAGTAACCCAAGTTGGATAAGGTACTGCAGTTGTACTGCTGTGTCACTGTGGTTTTCTGTGCAATATATCGGTATGCCTGTGTCCCTTTACTCTATGTCCTTGGACCCTTGGACCCTTCCTATTAGTTTAAAAATAAGAGGGGGCAGCAGAGTTTTTCTTTTTTTTTCTTTGTAAAAAGTAAAAGGACTTTGCAAGCAGCATTAAGTAGAGTATCACTGAGAAAATGCCTAATGAAGGATCTTTCCTCCCCAAATAAGCAAGTGATTCGAAAGCTAAGCTGGCTAATATTTCCTCTTCTTCTACTACTTCCATCACTACTTCTTAATGTATAAACAAGAATACACACCACTCAGAGTGAGCTGGGAGGGTGGGAGTATATTGAAGAAATGCTAAGCAAATAACGTAGAAGAGAGTATGCTGGGTTGTAGGAAACCTGCTAATTATCATCTGCACTTAGCTTTTTGATCATGACAGTGGTTATAGTATAATCAGTGCTTTTTTCTCTATAAACATTGGTGCCGCTACTCACCACAAAGTTGTTACAGTAAGTGCCATACCTTTTAACAATAAAAAAGAGGTGCTGGTACTGCATACCATTGAGTACCCCCTGGGAGGGGGAAGCACTGCATATAATCTGCATGTTGCTGTTCTGATCTGTTCTAACACATGTAGAAGGAAAGAAAATTCCCTTACATAAGTCGATCAATATCCTTTATTGTGGGGATTTTTTTGAAACCTATTTCTTCGAATATGAAGGCATACTGAGTTGCAATTGTTCCAATGGTAAAGTCACCAGTCTGATAATACTGATGTGAGAGCTGGAAGGGTTCACTCAAGCTACACATAGCAGCGTATACCTTGCACACCTTTTGAGGGAACCACAAACTGAGCCCAAGCAAAAGAAATATCCTTGTCATCTTTGACCACTTCTTGGCAAGGAATATCCAGCTTTTATCAATAATCCAGAAGCAGCTTGGTGCAAACACCTTTTGTCTAGAGTTCTAAATACTTATGATACATGGAATTTCCTGCAGCCCTTCTTATTTTCTAGGGTATTTTACAACAGCCTTCAGTCTGGGCTGTTAATTCACACGGGGTTTGGCAAAATGGCTGAAACCAAGTGAATAGTTATAATTAAAGGGTCTGTCTCCCAAGAGAATTGCATTGTTCAAGATACCTTTTGCAGCAAAAGAACCAAAGAAAACATGTTTATTGAATTTCAGCATAGTTTACAGACAATCTTATATTGCAATTATGACAACTGAGTTTTAATTCCAGCCGGAATTTTGCATTATGTGCCAATGTATTTCCAGTAATATCTTAAACTAATGTTGTGACGTTATAATTCAACTAGAGAACTCAAGAAGGGGAAGGGGAAAATGTGGATAACTGAAAGGCAATGTTGTGGGATAATTATCATAAGGACAGAGAATAATCTGTGTAAAGCCCTGTTCATGCATTCTGAAGAAATTACATTTACAATGTTACATGTTGTAATAAAATAAAACCAAGAGTTACTAGGAAAAGATATTCTTGTTTTATATAAATTTGGATGGATGACAGCTCTTCTGTATTAGCTGGGAGATTACAGGTCTGTGAATGTGGGCCTGCACAGAAATTTTTGATGAAGAATTATATATGTTTTACTAAATAAATTAAGTGCACAATGCATTAGTTAGCTAATGTAACTTCAAACTGATACAATTAATTTCATTAATCCAGGAATGGTGGATGGGAGGCATCGGTTACAGACACATTTTCATTGATATGACAAAAGCATCTCTGTCCATGCCACTTCAATGTACTAAAAACCTTAATAAAATGTTCCTCCCAAGTTTCCCAGTACTTCCCCTTCATTGATCAGTTCCTCTCTATTGGTGAGGACCAGCGCCAAGATAAATGATTGCCTTGTTGCTGCTTCTACCATTTGGGAAATAAAATTGTCAGTGAGCCAATGGAGGAATTGGTTAGACCTTATATTCTTGGCAGAGTTTGAGTTTCAACAGATATGAGGGTAGTTAATATCTCCCGTAACCACTATCTCTCTCCTTTTCAAATGTTTCATAATCTGCTTTAAGAAGACATCATCCAAGTCTTCAGTCTAACTTGGCACTCTATAACAGACACCCATAGTAAGTTACAGGTAGGTAGCCGTGTTGGTCTGCCATTGTCGAAACAAACAAACAAAAAATTCCTTCCAGTAGCTCCTTAGAGACCAACTAAATTTGTTATTGGTATGAGCTATCATGTGCATGCACACTTCTTCAGATACACTGAAGTACACTGTGTATCTGAAGAAGTGTGCATGCACACAAAAGCTCATACCAATAACAAATTTAGTTGGTCTCTAAGGTGCTACTGGAAGGATTTTTTGTTTGTTTGTTTCGACCCACAGTAAGGTCACTGTTGTTTCTTTCTCCTACAATTTTTACCCATATACTCTCAATCTGCCTTGCATGATCCAGGTCATGCATCTCTTCATAATTGTATATCTCATTTGCATATAATGCTACTCTTCCTTCCTGTTTGGTCTGTTCCTTTTGAAGAGGTTATGCCCTCAGTTCCAACATCCCAGTCATCAATCTCATCCCACCAGGTTTCAGTAATGTCTACCAGGTCATACTTGCCATATTTGTTTATTTCCCATACTCTGTGCAAGAAGACAACAGAAACCATGAGTCAGTCCCTCCAGCTGCTTCTTTCATGTAGTTTCTTGCTCTTTAGCGGTTTCTGGAGCACCACATCAGTTTCCTTCTTTTCTCTGTAATTTGTCTCCTTCCCTCCTCCCTCTAGTTTAAAACTCTCCAAAACAGGTTTGTGAGACTCTTAGCAAGCACATTGTTGCCAAATGCTGTGAGGTGCAGGCCATCTCTTGCCAAAAGTCTTTCCTCAAGGAAGCTGAGACCATGGTCCAAGAACTTCTTGGTGCAGCCAGTGGTTACTTCCAGTATTTTTGACTCTCTTCCTGTAAAATCCACCTGTACCCTAAGTCCCTTCAGCTTCCAGCCCAGAGTGTCATAGTCCTGAGTTATATGTTGATGGCCTTGTCTGGAAGTATATTTGTAGAGTCAACATAGTAAACTGTGATCGTACCTGTTTTGGGATAGAAGTATTGTACCACTTCACCCTGCCCCAATATCTGACTAAGAATTCCACCCAATGCCTTATCCACCATTCAAGACAGCTCCTTTGCCATCTCGCCGCCAAACCAGCCTACAGCTGCAACCAATTTTGATGCCTCTACATAGGTCATTCAGCCAACACTCATTTTCTGCAAGAGAAAAGATTGACTGATTTTCAGACCAATGGGTGGCAGGATATCCCAGCCACCTCTACAGCTGGCTGGGGATTTCCCCCGGTTTCTGGCCTTGTGATGAGGAGGCCTTTGTACTGTGAGGCTGGTGGTCTGACATGATGAGC
Source organism: Podarcis bocagei (assembly GCF_964188305.1). NCBI lineage: Eukaryota > Metazoa > Chordata > Lepidosauria > Squamata > Lacertidae > Podarcis > Podarcis bocagei. The sequence continues at coordinate 34,136,318 of NC_138138.1, read as the reverse complement.
CGCAACTAGTGCCCACCCGGATGCTGGGTAAGCAGCCAATATGAGAGAGCCAGAAGCAGATTATAGGTAAGGAAAATAAATCTAAAATGAGGAAAATGCAACCAATACACAATGATATGTATTCAGTATGTAATTCTAATCAGTCTAAATGCAACTTTAAAAAATGTCAGAAGCTGACAGTTTTTATCAAAAATATATAGTTCTAATGACCTAATTTAGTGCATGTTATGCAGAGAACAAAATATCTCCTTACATAAGTTCAGCTGCAAACTTTCTTCCGGGATGTGAGTTGAAAGGTATTTCATCAAATACACAGCCAAACTGTGAAGCAATCACTCCAATAATGAAGTCCCCTGTTTGATAATACCTGTGTGGGATATGGAGCAAATCAGTCATGGTACACATAACAGAATGTACAGTATACACAGCCTGAGACAACTTTAGCCACAGTGAAAGCAGCAGCAGCAGCAGAAATATCCATGCCATCTTGGGGTAATGTTTGTCATATAAGCGCCAGTTTCTACCTGAAATTCACAATCAGCCAGGTTAAAAGGCCCTCCAATTCAATGGCTCTGGGTTTTGCTTTTGTTTTGGTAAAGAGATCCTGCTGAAATTCAAATTGGGGCAGCCCTGCTTGTTTGGAGCTTCTCACCCCCTTCTGAATAGCACAGAGATACCTTATGTAAATTTTCTGACTGCACTATTGATATCTGTTGCCTCAGATAATCCACATAGGATTTGAAAGGAGGAGGGATAAATCCTAGCAATCTGAGATGATTACAGGGTTCAAAATCTTAGCCTTGATCATTGTTATGTGCAAAATAACAGAGCAAAATGATTATATGTGTTTGTCAGATTTCACTGGAACTGAGTGGGCTGTGTTTGTTGTGTAGAGATTATTCAGGCCCATAGTAAAAATGGTAGACAAATATTAAAGCTTTGGGTTTAACTTTTACTTTAATATAATCACACAAATAAAAGTTAGTTACATTGATGTCTTATATTGTGTCTTTTTGTTTGCAATTTTAACCAGATCTGTTAATGAATTTCAGTAATGCTGTATATTCATATTCAGTTGGATCTCATACATTCAACAGCTTTAGTTGTTCTGTTAATATTTATTACTTCATTCCGATTATCAGGCAGCAGTCTACTTCTTTCAGTACACTTATTTCTTGATAGAAGTAGGAACATATCAACATCTCTTACCCCCATATTTAGCCAGGAAACAGCAGTAACATTGGGTTGAAACACTATTGCTGGTTGTTATTTTTTACAGATCGAGAGAGAGAGAGAATTTCAAGCCAAATCTTCCCCCAGTAGTCAAAATATATCTGTGCTCATGTTATCTGTTTTGCATTGAGCTTATGGCAGTTCCACTGATGGCAGGACCTCACTCCACTCTCCTACATATGTTTTATAAGACTGACATAGGTGCTGTACTTTGAATGGAATTCAGATTTTTTTAAAAAAAAATTGTTGATGTGGTATAGAGCTTAAGTAATTTTGGAAAGCCACTCAATGTTGCTTGTGTGGAAGTTATATTAGCATATGCATATTTTTGTTATCTTTTTTCAAAAACAAATGCAAAGTCAATTATAAGGATCTCAATTATTAGTAAATGCATTCTAATTTCTCTTAATTAGATTATTTTTGCTGTTCAAATCAGACCTCAGGATAATTATGTAGCATTTAGGGGTAAAAATGCAACCCACTAACCCAGCACTGAAGGCCAAGATAGAGAAGATCTCTACAGCCACCATGTGCTTCCCTTTGATGCTTGTGCCTTAGGTATATAATGAAGGCACCAGGAGAGCCCTCCTGGGGAGAGCATTCCACAAACATGAAGCCACCACACCTCCCTCCAGCTCATGACTTGCTAATCATGTTGCATAACTCCCAACTACCATTCTAAATGTTCCCTTCCCTAAACACAGATACTGTCTTTTAAACTATAATCCCAGCTGGGGAAGGAGGAAACCAACATATGATTTTATGACTCTATAATTTGCAAATGAGATTTGCTATTTTTCAAAAGTCTGAAGTACATTATTCCAAAAGGCAAAATTAATTAGAAAGTGATGTAATATCAAAAGTTCATTGAACAGGAAAAGAAGTGCTTGTTTATGTATTTCTTCCAGGAAGCATCATAATTTAGATTCATAAAAATTATGTAATAAAAATTAATTGGCAAAAAAATAATAATCTGAAATTAGTAGATCATTACCAATTCCTCCTAAATAAGTGGTCTTTTATGTTCAAGTTAGGTTTCAGGATAATTATGTAACATTTAGGGGCAAAGATGCAACCCAGTAATCCAGCACTGGAGGCCAAGATGGAGAAGATCTCTACAGCCACCATGTGCTTCCCCTTTGTGCTCAAGTAAGAGGGCACAAAGGACAACCAAACACTGCAGAACACCAACATGCTGAAAGTGATGAACTTGGCTTCATTAAAACTGCCTGGCAACTTCCTGGCATGGAAAGCCATGGTGAAGCTCACAAAGGCCAGGAGACCCAGGTAACCAAGGACACAATAAAACATTGTGGCAGACCCCTCATTGCATTCAACTACAATTTCTTCAGTCAGAGAGTGAAAGTCAAAATCTGGGAATGGTGGAGCTGTGCATATCCATACAGCACAAATACTCATTTGAATAAAGGAGGAACCAAGAAGAATGAAATATGTAAATCTTTTCCCCACCCATCTTCTCATTGTGGAACCTGGCTTGGTGGCCACGAAAGCCAGAATCACAGTGATTGTTTTGGCCAATATGCATGAAACAGCCACTGAAAATATGATACCGAAAGCAGCTTGTCGTAAGTAGCATGTCACTGTGTGCGGCCACCCAATGAATAGGAAGGAGCAGAGGAAGCAGAGCAGTAAGGAAATGAGGAGAGAGTAGGTGAGTTCCCGATTGTTTGCTTTGACGATGGGAGTGTCTTGATGCTTAGTAAAGATTCCAAGTATGAAAGCTGTGATCAGAGAAAAACACAGAGCCAAGAAAGCTAAAGTGAGCCCTAAGGGTTCTGAGAAAGAAAGGAAATTGAAGGCCTTTTGAATGCATTGATCTTGGTCTTTGTTTGGAAATTGATTTTCTGGGCATTTGAAACAATTGTCCATATCTGAAAAAATGAAATAAAAGAGGCATTAATAGTCACAAGCATTTGCCATTTTTTCTTCTTCTTTTGACATTTATTGCCCAAGTGCAAAATGAAGTGAATGCATCCATTTCCAATTTCTGCTCTGTTGTTCAGATCTGTCTTTGTTTGTTTGTTTCAGTTAGTCAAGACACATACATGAACTATAGGAAAGCAGAATATATATATATTATGTAAGTGAAAATCAGTTAAATACCCTAGACATTTTATAAAATAAACTAAAAAAACGTAGTGGGTATCTGTAATGTAGAATGCAATTTTGAGACAAAGACCAAGGACACAACCCTATACTCACTTACTTTGGAGTAGGTTCCTTTGAGTAAACATGTCTAGGATTACATCCCCAAAAGCTTGAGATTGGAGTTTGGGCTTTGTAAGCTAACACCACTTTGGGTTACTGACTGCTATTCTCTGCAGACCTGCTATGGGGCAATTAATATTGCTGTGAATAAATTGCTTTCACTAATGCACAACTTGTATATTTTCTGTGTTCTACAATAGCAACACTGAGACTAATTGGACATGGACAACCAGTGCTCCTACCCCGTGGACTAGAAGTAAGTTAGAAGGCAAGCAGGTGGGGGCTGACTAAGGGCAAACTGAGGTTGGTAGGGTAGTACCCTATTGATTGTAATTTACCAGCCTCCACTATTTTCAAAGTTGAAAAGAGGTGTTTGAAAGTGGCTGCAGAGTGCGGAACAAATGTTCAGTAAAAATAAAAACACATCCATTATCCAAACCTAGCTCACAGTGAAAAAGTAAATTAAATGCTGGAGCCACCAACATTCTGAATGATAGTCAAGGAAAATGGAAAGTACCCTGACAATGTGAAAGAAAAACTTGAACCTATTTTACATGGGAATATATGAAATATAAGATGGAGTATCTTATACCACTGCACATGATGTCTCCTACCCTTTTGGTTTGAAATCATCCCATCTGGACATGGAGCACAGTCATAGCAACAAAATGGCTTCCCCTCCTTCTTTTCTCTCACATAGCCCAGATGGCAGCGGTCATTACACAAAGCAAAGGGTGGCACCTATTCATAAAAAGATGATAATGTGTGTTTTTAGCTTTTAAACAAAGCAGTCAACAACAATGTTTCTGGCCTTGAGAAGCGGTATTGGGACTGATGGGAAGAAATCATGAATTAGACAGTAGGCAAATGGGCAGAATCCTGGAAAATGATTGATTGGAAAAGTAACTAATACTAAAAATGGTGGTGTCATTTTGGGTGAAAGTGTGTGGAATTTCCCCCCTAGATTCCCCAGAAAAGGGAGGCAGAGGACTTGCAAGTATTCAAGTTTCCTTTAGGCTACATATTTACATTGTTTACAACAAGGCCAAAATTATAAATATTTCATTGTATTCATAGTATAAATGGAAACTGGTGTTCCAATTATCATAACATTTGTTAAGATCTAACCAAGTGATAGCAAAGAGTCCTGATTTGGGATGATGAATAAATTTAATTTGTATTGAAAATTAAATTCACTTCTCATACAGCAATCCTTAGAAATTTGCACTTCTCTGAATTTTGCAGTGCAGTTTCACAGGCCATAACGTATGTACAAAAAGACATATACCAATGTAAATTCTGCATATAAATGCAACATTAGTGAAGATAACATTAAAGTGCATGGCATTTGGGAAATTTGTTTCCAAAATATTTCTACTGGCAAGAATGCACATATGCATATTAATACAAATTTGTTTATAAACTCTTTTCCTGAGAAAATTTTTAAAGCAAACTGAATGAAAATGAGGAGAATTGAACTCAAGATTGGAGATATGAGATATTGAGGGGAAACAAAATTGCCATATTTCTTCATCCCTATTCCTAATTCAGGATGTATTCCAAAGGTGTGATGGGGAGCACCAAAGTTCAAGATGCACAAACAGGAAGATTCAATCCCCACTGAGATGGCTCTCAGGCAGAAAAAACTGGGTAAGATATATTCCTGTGACCTTCAAAGACTACTTCCAGTTAAACCAGATAGCCTGACTCAATATTCAACAGAGTTGTGTTACTATGTAGCAATAGTAACTATTCTGGATGAATTTGGCACTCAAATGCACCACTCCTACAGTTTGTATTGTGTAAAAAGTTTAGAGGGTCAAGGAAGTGTATAAGCTTTGAAACTTTAAATATATTTATAATTTTAACAGGATAAAAGGCTGTAGAATATTTTTGAAGCATAGTGATATAGTCATCAAAAGACCAAGACAGCAGCTGTGAGGCTGATTAGCTTGTTAGGGTAATTTACAATCCTGACCTCATAACATTTTACAATGTTGCTTGCTAGGGGTTATCAGAGCATATAAATAACTTTGCCCTCTGCAGAAAAGAGAAAAACTGGTCAGCAGTTAGCCCCTGTGTTGGTTTCTGGTCACATCACAAGTCAATGGTTTAAGCCATGATTGCTTAAAGTGGTATGATACTATTCTAAATGTATAGTGCAGATGAGATCTCAGTTCAAGGAAACTAACTCCTGGATTGCAGCTTTATTTCACAGAGTGCTTACTTTTTTAGTTTTTAGTTTTTAGTAAACGTACAAATACTTGGAACTTATATTTGTGTAGAACCAAGCAATTTTCAAATTCTACTTCATAATAAACATTTGGTGGCATAATCGTCTGCTAGCTTCGAGTCCTATGGAATGGAGTTTGTTTTTCAGTGTAGCAAAATTTTGGAATGCTTTACTATACAATATTGTATCTTAGAATCCACATTTTTTAAATACATGTCCCTCTTTTAAAATAAATTGGTAGTCCAGTCTCACCTGATTAAGAGCACTGTTCCACATGATGTCCTCCTTATTCAATGTAAATTCTTGGTTTTGTGATGCCTGTGGATTCACTCTTCCTACTTTCAGTTGCAAGAAGGATTGGTTTGGGAAAGTAACCCAGTTCATAATATCAAATCCAGCTGCTAGTTCACGATTCTCATCAAATGAAACTGTATCACCAACACTGTTGTTAAATGAGATGCTCCTCAGGAAATAGTGAAGCTATGCAGAATGAGGAAAAAGCAGACTTTACTGAATGACAAAAATGGACAACACAAGAATACATTTTTCTTGCTATGGTGGGGAAGAGGACTATAAAGATCACTCAATGGAATTTTCACAGTAAATAAATACATAATGGTGCATCTGTGGCCACTGCTAGCAAGGCAAGAAAAGAAAAGAAAAGAAAAATGGCCATAGATGCGCTATTATGGGGATAATGAAATTTCTTCTTTAAACTAGGTTTCAGAAAAGGGGTGTGTCTACACTACAATTTTCAGAAACATATAGGTAATAGATATTTATATATTTATTATTAAAGTATTTTTATGCTAGCTTTCAAGGAAAACATAATTGATAAATACACAAACACAAAACAGTAGTTAAAATAAAATAGGCTCAAGAAAACGAAAACAAGCAAGCTGGAAGAGGTAGCAGTTTAAAACAGAGGTGAAAATTGTGTGCTGGTTTTATTCTGTTGATGTATTCCAACCAACCAAGTGGTTGTTCTGGGTGTGAAATCTCACCCGCCAAGACTTAAGATTTTTATGATCTAGTTTACTTCTCTTTGCCATGGCTCTGTGTTTTGACATGGATGAGTACATCCTATGCAAAGAATGTGCTATGGCATGAACTGCATTGTAGATGCTGTAGCTTTGGCCAGTCATGCTAATTTCAAACAGGGTCCCAGGGAGGCTTTCCAGCTTCTCCAGGCCAGTGCAGCTGTCCATCCTTTCCTCATGCTCATTAGAAGCAGAAAAGAAGCAGTTGAAAGCCTGCTCCCAGAAGATCTTGATAAAACCATCTTCATTGGCAGTGTTAGGATTCAGTGTCTTCAGGAAGCTTGTGAAACTCTGCATTTCATTTGAGTGGATTGCAAAAGACAATGTGCCATCAAAGACCTGTATATCAAAATCTTTGTGCAGTTTTTCTGGCGAAAAATTCCATTGTGCTGTCATAATCCACACCTTTCCTATAGAAGTCTCTCTAATACCTTCTAATAAGCAAAATAAATATATAATCCATATCAAAGCTGCAATGGTCTTAGGTTCTGCACATACAATCAGTACTTTGACTTCTGAAGTGATGAAGCGAACAGATGTGGTCCGAATGATGTCTAATGAACTGAAATTCTCTATAGCTTGAGATAAGGATGGCATTTTTTGATAGAAGGCTGTACAGATTCCATGCTGAGAGAGCAATGGGATCAAGATCTCCATAAATGTTTCTCCACTCTCATCATCTGTTGCAATAATCCCCACCCATATCCACTGGAAATGGAGAAGTAGCTGTGCAATTCCTTTGTATTGATAGATTTCTTTGGGAACCATTCGGTAGAGGGAAGGAAGCTGGGCTTTAATACTCCTCACTGGAGCTAGTACGCAGTAGGCCACCTAAGGGGAAATAGGATTAATTTCAACATGATGCTCAGAAGTCAAACTAAACTGCCAAGATTTATTCAAATTTTCCAAAATAGAAATATTCTTCGGTATTTATATTTGTTCTCATAATATAAGAAGTGAAAATATAAAAAGCTTTGTTCCAATTTTTTGCATACTGATATACTTTTGCCATTACTAAAGTCCATCTTCTTTTTATTTTATCAAAATATCAGATAGGAAATATTTATTTTGAATTATGTTGATCTCTTTGCAACCTGTGCAAAATGTATGTTGCCTTACTTTGTGTGTGTTTTGATAATCACTATTTTTTGTTATTTTATTAGTACCCCGCCCATCTGACCGGGTTGCCCCTGCCACTCAGACATTTCCCCAAGCGACAAAATAAATTTCGGATTATCCCTTCATTAATATTTATATTTTTTCTCTTATTGGCCTGGAGAACTACAACACCAAAAGTTATATGAGACCCTCCATTAGATATTTTATATTTGGAGGAAGGTTGCAGATACATAATTAAATGTTGATCACTTCTCTCCACATAATTCCTTCATACCTTGGACAAAATATGTATGGCTTGAGGCATCCATATTAGAAACATGCATACAGCAAATCAATTGGTTATAATCATCATCATAAGATCAAACATCTTAGAAATTATTTCCACTGCTGAATATGCTGCTGCTATCAAAATGAAAGAAAAGTATAGCTCCTTGCTCAACATATACGTACACAATGAAAAGAAGAATAAATGATTTTTATTTTCTACTCCATGGATGCTGTGATAAAATATAAGCAAAGAATTGGGCTTTGGAATTAATTATACATTTTGCCCATGCAATATTTTTCTCACTCATAAAAGAAGAGTGTAATAGAAATAAAGTTTAGGAAATGCCAGGGAAGGCCTATTATATTAGATTCCAAAAAGCTTGATTGCACACACACTCATCCTACCTGTGCAATCTTGTAGATGTCTAAGATAGTAGCCATGTGAAGGGTAATGTCAGAGTCTTGTCCCCCAATAACAGCCATCGTATTCTTTTTCCTGTCACATATGAAGTTAGGGACAATTCTATCTGTGCTGGACAGAAGCTTCAAGGTGTTCTGATGAGTCATCCTTTCATTTGTGTAGCTATCATAAGTGTGGAACCCCAGGGTGACATTTGGTAGGATCTTTGGATTCTCGTTGATCTCTTTCACAGCAAATGCCGAGGATAGGACATGCTGATAGTTCTTCGGTGTAGCACTAAATTAAAAATTGCATCTTGCGTAAGACAGATATCTAACCCTCAACCCTTCATGTTATCACCTGCCTGTGAGGATTACCTTCCTTATATCATTTTTGCAGCAAACATAATTAGGTCTTAAGTTGCCATATTTTCAAATCTACAAGAAAAATAAGTATTTATTGATAATGTAGATGAACCTTCTGGAAGTTGTCATTATGATATGGCATAAGTTCTACTTACATCTGATACAAAATGTGCAGTTGAACAATTTATCTAATACTGGAACATGCTGCCAAGGCATCTGCTATGGCAAGAAAACATGCATCAGTGGAGCAAACAAAATGAGGCAATCATGGGTGGGTCAGAGAGGAACAACAACTTTAAGCCAAACCTGGAGTCCATAGAAGTAATGTCCTTCACACAGAACTCAGAGAGCTTTTTTTAAAAAAAGCTGTTCTAGCAATGATGATTGAGTATATAATATGTTCAGTACCCAGGCACTACTAGTATATAAATACAGAACATAGAGTGTGTGCTGCAGATGACAAGATGATGAGGAAAAACAATATTGCGGTATGTCATACTGGCCACAGGTTGCTCACATTAAGTAGCCAATTCCCAGACTTTATTGGTGCAAAAATGTGAGTCCTGGCTGCCAGTTGAAACCTTTGTTACTAAAAAAGGGGTGGGGGGAGAGAATGGTTAAAGAACCCAGATCCTCCACTGTGTGCTGCTCTGAGGCAATGTGCAGCAAAAGTGCTTTCCACTCATATGTGGAAAAGCAAACTGGTGCAAATTAATACCAATAATATAGTGTAGATGGGATATCATATACACCTTTGAATAATCCATTCATATTAACTGCAGGTACTTGTATGGCTTCTTTAGATTGTATATGACCTAATCTTGTGTCTATTTGGGCAGGTGGATGGGGGAGAGTCCTTACAGAAGCTGATCTGCAAACTTTGTTTTAGGGTGTTCACTAAAAGATATTTCATCCATCATACAGCCAAGCTGAGAAGTCATCTCTCCAATAAGTACATCCCCTTTCTGATAATATTCATAGGGGAGCAGGAAGAGATCAGTTGTGATACACATAACAGTGTCTTCCTTTCCATCAGCTGAGGGCAGCTGCAGCCACAGAAAGAGGAATAGTAACCACATAGACATTCTTTTCTCTTAGGGTAAATATCGACCAAGAATTGTGTTTTCTGTCTGCTATGAACCTTCCACTATGTTGTCACAGTCTTTCTTCTGTGGCTCCAGATTCTTTTGATAAGGTGAACTTGTCAATTAGACTGGCATTGTTCTTCCTGTCATCGAGCTCTGTACAAAGTTATACTCTATATGGGTTTCAGATTGTTTTTAATTAACACTGTAGCTTGACAAATCCATGGGGAGTTTGCAAAAGTACAGGAGGAGTCATAGTATTTAGTATAAATTACAGGGTCCAATGTAATTTTTCCAGAGTACTTTCCTATACAAACATAATTTTCAGGAACAGAAGACAAGTTATCACATCTCAGTGTACCATATGTGGGACAAATGTTGCATGTGCACTCAGTAGGGATATGAGACAAAAGTGACAAGAGATGACTAGGGCCCATGGGATGGAAGTAGGGCAGGGTACTGTCTATTTAGGATATAAATTTCCCCAAAGGAGTGCAGGCATTCTCCTGGGGTTTGTGCTCCTTTGGACAATTGAAGATGTGGCAGAGACTGTCATAACTTTCAGAAATATAATTTATTCAGATATTTACACCTTCAATCTGCATGGAGTCTTAATTTTACAGCATGGTAGTTTCAAGAGGAACTTGTTCCCCACAGCAGTGCATCATTGGAGTGCAAGGTATCTCTCCCATCTAACCTTCAGGCACCTTGCCCAAGATGGATCTCCCCCTTTGGTCTCCCCTTCTTCTTCCCAGTACACTATGAGGTTGAGATAAAACTGCTGTTGGTTTCAAGCCAAATGAAAAACTTAAACTAGTATGAGAACATCAATGATACTTGAGATCGTTATTAATTTTCCTGTAAAGGCTTATTCAGTATTCAGTCTTGCAGTGAGCATATGATCAATGTGACCAATTGGTGTTCAGGGTGTGTCACAAAGTGTAAAGGTCAAATCTGAAATTAGGGGGTTTGAACATATGAATGATAGTTACGGATTTAATTATAACAAAAACAATTCTTCAACATTCTTACCACAATCAAGTAGGTCATTCTACATGAGCATCTATAGAGCTTTAGCATCTGAGATGTACAATAGGGGGCCAGGGATGGAGAAAAGATTATTGTTAATTGAGAAATGCCTAGAAAAAGAAAGTTTTTCCAGAAATTTCAAGTAGTTGGTGGGGGGCAGAGATGACATTCTGTGCTATCTGAAGATCGAATAAAGCAACGCAAAGTATGTAGAGTAAGAGAGATGTAAAATGTTTTCCATGCCTGGAAAATAATATCAGATCTCACTTTAAGTTAGTGAGACAAGTAACATGAGCTCTCAAAAGAGCTCAGAGAGAGAAGTGCAAAAGCATAGAGGAACTCCAGCAGAGAGGCAAAGAGCCTGCTTATTTGGAATAGAAGTTTCATGTATATTGATGCATTGTAGTAATCAGGCACAAATAAACAAATAAATATTTTTGTATTCATTACATTTACAAACTAACATAACTTTTAAAAATTACAAAAACTCTCTTGCATTGCATATCCTTAACACAATATTTTATTATAAAAGATAGAAACTGTGTCACAGTACATTCACTTTCTGACAGGTTCACTATCATTCACTATACTCATGGCAAAGGTAGGTCCTTCCAAAATGATTTTTGGCCATGTGGCAGTCCCATATTCTGACCCTCATGTTTTGCAAATACAATACAAAGCCATCACATTTCTACAAAATTAAACTATCATAGGTAGTTGAGGGGACACATGAGGTTTTGCCTCAGTGGAAGTCACATAAATGACTAATCAATGGGGGAACATCTACACCCATCATAGATAAACTTTTCATGACAGATACAGTTTCAGAAGCCCAAATAAACAGGAGAATGAAGAAAGCACTGAATCATAGAAGTAAAGAGTTTTGCACCACATTCTAAACACTTAGCCCCAGCTTAGTGTGCGGAAAATAGTATTTGGGAAAAACAAAGGAGTAAATTATATATTTTAGCAATATTATTCTTTAATAAATACCACCATTTTAAGATCATATAAAATTTAAAAATGATTAGATTCTTAATATTTTCTCCAGGTTAATTGGTCCTTAGTGTTCAAATGAGGCCTCAGAATTATTATGTAGCATTTAGGGGCAAATATGCAACCCAGTAGCCCAGCACTGGAGGCCAAGATAGAGAAGATCTCCACAGCCACCATGTATTTCCCCTTTGTGCTCAGGTAAGAGGGCACAAAGGACAACCAAATGCTACAAAACACCAACATGCTGAAAGTGATGAACTTGGCCTCATTGAAGCTGTCCGGCAACTTCCTGGCCAAAAATGCCACAGTGAAGCTGACCGTGGCCAGAAATCCCAAGTACCCCAAGACACAATAGAACATAAAAACTGACCCTTCATTGCATTCTGCTATTATTTCTTCTGCCATGCAGTGCATATCAAAATTTGGGAAGGGAGGAGCAGTACTTAGCCATACAGTACAAATACAGATTTGAACAAAGGAGCAACCAAAAAGAATGAAGTGGGAAATTTGTTTCCCAACCCATTTCAACATCCTGGATCCTGGTTTGGTGACTGCAAATGCTAAAACCACAGTGACAGTTTTTGCCAATATGCTTGAAAGAGCCACAGTGAAGATGACTCCAAAAACTGTTTGTCTTAAATAGCAGGTCACTGTGTGAGGCCAGCCAAGGAATAGGAAGCAGCAGAGGAAGCAGAACAATAGGCAGATGAGCAGAGCATAGGTGAGGCCCCGATTGTTGGCCTTGACAATGGGAGTGTCTTGATACTTAGTGAACACTCTGAGCACAAAAGCAGTGATCAAAGAAAAAGACAGAGCCAAGAGAGATAAAGTGATACCGAAAGGTTCTGAGAAAGAGAGGAAATTCAGGAGCCTAGGGATGCATTGATCTTGTTCCTTGTTTGGAAAGCGATCTTCTGGGCACTTGAAGCAAGTAATCATGTCTGAAATAAACAAGCAAATAAATTAAACTAATTTTTGGTGTTATGCAATATGTGTTGGTGAACTGAGTTGCTGCTGTAGAAAATAGTGGCAATACATCTCCTACCATTTTTGTCTGAAATCATCCCTTCTGGACATGGAGCACAATCATAGCAACAAAATGGCTTCCCCTCTTTCTTTTTTCTGCTGTAGCCAGGATGGCAGTGGTCATTACACCTGGCAAGGGGAAGCACCTATTCATAAAAAAGAGAATTATTTTGTCTCATTTGTCCTGTAAATTATTTTACTAATTTGTTTCGTAAAGAAAACAGCCAAGGATGTCCCATAGATCACAAGAGGGCTATGCATAGATTCCCGCTTTGAAAACATTTTCCCATGTTGTTAAATGAAGAAGGGGGGGTCAGTATGAAAGCAAAACTAGGAGTCAAATGAATCATTCCCTTGATTGTAATCTAAATGCTTAAGGTGTCTTTAGCAACAAGTTCAAAACTGGTATTCTTCTACTGGGGAAATGGGGATGGACAGACTGTTGAATGGTGGGTTTATTTTGAAATTTAAGGGGCTGTTTCTGGTTCCATGCGTAATAACACAGATCTCTGCTCCACACCCTCCCTTCATACACTAGGATAAGCATCTGAGATTATGGGTCACAGCTTCTATACATGAGCACCCAAGTTTCTCGGAACTAGTGGAGTGTAGACATTTATATGTAGGTATGTATGCATATAATCCCACCTGATTAAATGCACTGTTCCATGTGATGGCCTTCTCGTTCACTCTGAATTCTTGGCCTGGTGATGCCCATGGGTCCATCATTCCTACTTTCACCTTGAAAAAGGAGTGATTTGGGAAAATCACCCAATTTACAATATCGTATCCAGATGCTAATTCACCATACTCATCAAAAGAAACGGTATCACCCCCACTGTTGTTAAATGAGATGCTTTTCAAGAAAAGGTTAAGCTAAATTGGAAGAATTAAACATAAGTTTTGCAAAAAGATGAAAGTGGAAAACATATTTTCCTATTTTGAAAGAGGAAAACAATCATTTCATAATGATCACAGTAAAGAAGAGTCAAAAACAATACAAACAGCAGAGTACTGTATTTTTCGCTCTATAGGGAGCACCGGACCATAGGGTGCACCTAGTTTTTTTTTGGGGGGGGGAATAAAGAAAAAAAAAATATTTCCCCCTCTCAGCCCCAAAGAGCAAAGAAGCCAAGACAGCCAGCGGGATCCATCTTTAGCCACGCACAACCTCTCCAGCCGGGAGAGGCTGCACGCGGCTTTGGCAGAAGCCAAGACAGCTAGCAGGATGGATCCCGCTAGCTGTCTTGGCTTCCTTTTCAGCTGCGGGGCTGGAGCTTCCCCCGACCCCAGCCACCAGAATGGCTCAGAAGGCTTGTGGATAGCAGCAAGCTCCGGGAGCGAAGGTGAGGTTCCGCGCAACCTCGCCTTCACTCCCGGAGCTTGCCAGGCTGGGGGTTGGGGAAGCCAGAGCTTCCCCCGACCCCAGCCCCAGAAAGGGTCCGGGAGTGGGGGCGAGGTTGCGCGCAAAAGCCTGCGAAAGCCTGCATTCGCTCCATAGGACGCACACACATTTCCCCTTCATTTTTGGCAGGGGAAAAGTGTGTCCTATAGAGCAAAAAATACGGTATTTTGTTTACAATAAAAAGTGGCCACCGCTAGGAAGAAAATTATGTTGCAGTTACAGTAGAAAATATGTTTCTTCTATGGTGCAGAAACTGATGTACCAAAGTTCGGCAGTAGACTGTAAGGATGCGGTACGAGAAGCACACAAAGTGCAGAGCATTGTATATAACTACTAACTTCTGGCTATCCAATCTTTGTCTTAGCAGAAAATCCTCTGAGTACTACCCTCTAGGAATAGTCAAAGAAACATGAAAAGAAAGAAACATAGACAGCTTTAGGTGATTTTTAGATAAATCTATGGGCTGTCATTGGCTTTTATTCACTATGGCTGAATATTGCAAGAATGCTGCTGTTGAGTGTCAGCACCTTGGTTAGCAAATAGAAGAGTGTTATGTCCTGCTTAAGTCCTGCTTGTTGGCTTCTCATAGGTATCTGCCCGCTATTTCAACAGAACACTAGGCTAGATGGCTCTTGGTTCCAACCCATGAGAATCTATGGCCTTTTAAACTGTGGGAGGGATATTTCATTTGTTTGTTACTATGCTGTGTATTTTTGTCTGACATGAAGGTGGCTTTGAATGTCCACTCTTACCTGCCAAGGTTGTAAATTTTGAGGATCTAGTCTTCCATTGACCATTGCTCCATGTTTTATCCTGAATAGATTTAACCTGTGTAAGGTATATGCTATGGCCTGGGCTGCATTATAGATGCTGTAACTTTGGCCTGTCATGCTCATTTCAAACAAAGTTCCAGGGAGGCTCTTGAGACTCTCTTGTCCAGTACAAGAATCAGCCTCTTCCCTGTGCTCATTAGAATCAGGAAATAAACAGTTGAATGCCTGTTGCCAGAAGATTCTGATAAAACCATCTCCTTTGGCAGAATTAGGATGTAGGTTCTGCAGGAATTGTGTAAACCCCAGAACTTCCTTGGAGTATATTACAAAAGACAAGGCACCATTAAAGACTTGGATATCTGAAGCCCTGTGCATAGTTTCTAATGAGAAATCCCAGTGGGCAGTCATAATCCACACTTTACCCATAGAAGTTTCAGTGGCACCTTCTAATAATGAAAAGAAATATATCATCCATATTAAAGCTGTCATGGTCTGTGGTTCTGCACATACAACCAAAACTTTGATTTTTGAGATGGTCATAGAAAAGGACTTGGCCCGGAATAGTCCTAATGAACCCAAGTTCTCTGCGGTTTGAGATATGGAGGGTGTTTTTTCAGTGAAGGCTGTACAGATACCATGTTGGGAAAGTATTGGCATCAAGGTTTGCACAAAAATTTCCCCATTGTCATCACCTGATGCAACAAGCCCTACCCAAATCCAGTGGAAATGCAGAAGTAGGTAGACAATCCCTTTATATTGATATGCTTCATTGGGGACCATCCAGTAGAAAGAAGGGAACTGGGGTCCAAGTCTCATCACTGGAGCTAATACACAACTGGCAATCTGAGAGTAGGGGAAAACAGCAGTTCATAATTAATTCCAAATAGCATTTATTTATATTTTATTCTAAGTAGACCACCTAATATTCAGGGGGGGGGGAATTATTTTATTTTATTTTATTTCAGAAAAGTTATACACCACTTGACTGTAAACACAAATATTCAAAGTGGTTTATAAGAAAGATAAAACAATTAAGGTATTGACAAAATGAATTAACATCAATAAATTAAACCACCATAAACTAAAAATGGAATAAACCATACACCAACATTCTAGAATCATAGAATCATAGAGTTGGAAGAGACCACAAGGGCCATCGAGTCCAACCCCCTGTCAAGCAGGAAACACCATCAGAGCACTCCTGACATATGGTTGTCAAGCCTCTGCTTAAAGACCTCCAAAGAAGGAGACTCCACCACACTCCTTGGCAGCAAATTCCACTGTCGAACAGCTCTTACTGTCAGGAAGTTCTTCCTAATGTTTAGGTGGAATCTTCTTTCTTGTAGTTTGGATCCATTGCTCCGTGTCCGCTTCTCTGGAGCAGCAGAAAACAACCTTTCTCCCTCCTCTATGTGACATCCTTTTATATATTTGAACATGGCTATCATATCACCCCTTAACCTCCTCTTCTCCAGGCTAAACATGCCCAGCTCCCTTAACCATTCCTCATAAGGCATCGTTTATTGTGTATGCGGGTCTAAGGCGATCTTACCCCAGAGGGTGTTGTCTGCTGCCCTGTTCACCTTGCTAACAGTGAGGAGGACAGATTTGTAGGCTGTTCAGGCCTAAAGAAGAAGTATGCATGTGATACTCCTGTATCACATGCATGCTTGTGCATTAGGTGGTCTGCCCTAGCTAATGGTTCTTCTTCTGTCAGGAGCACCTCCCCCTCCCCCCATCTCTGTTGGGTTTGTTGGTTGCTTTGCAGGCAAGTAGGAAATTTGGGATGACCCACCTTGTTTGTAGGTTATTTTTTCCCCACCTACACCTGAGCTGCTCTTGTAGCCTTGTTCCCTTTTCAGAACCAAGGATCCAGGTTCCCCCTCAACAGCAGAGGTACAGATTGGACTTTCTATGAAACTGCCTATAGGTGCGTAGACCAGGACAACTTTTGTAGAAAAGGTTAGGATTAGTCCAGTTTTAGAGCCACAGTGCTGTGGTTTATTTCCCTGTGGGTTTAATTTGACTGCTGAGATGCCTGTGATTGCCAGTCTCAGGGTTTAAGAACCTCTGTGTGCCCAGATGCTTGACAGTCAGTTTACTGGAACTGTTTAGGACTGGAGTGGTAAGTGACCAGCACACTCTTCGGATGTCTTGGAGAGACTCAGAGAGAGTGTGAGCTGCTTCAACACTCTGAGTAACTCATAAGGGAAGCTCAAAAAGGAATTCCTTTAGTGACTCCCAGGTCCCCTCCCATCTCGGCTGTAGGAGTAAGTGGGAGACTGGTGACAGTAACTACTGGAGGTTAAGACTCATTTGCAGCACTGCAATGTTGTGTTGCAGTTGGACTATGAAGGGAGTGTGAGAGGTTCTCTTAGGTAACCTTCCTGTACCACACAGGGTGTAAAGCTTGCTCATAGCATCGGTCTGTGTTTGTGATCTGTGATTGTAATTTGTTTTACACTGTTTTTAAAATTGTGTTTTAATGTTACAATCTTATCAATGTTAGAATTGATAAGTGGGGTGCCTTGCTGCACGGATTCTGTCCTGCACCCTGATAGAAAACATACCTGATGTGAATTGTGTTTTTTCAGTCATATCAGACTCTTGGGCATGTGTGCTGAATTTGACCTTATGCATAGATTATCATACTGAGGTGGGCACCTAAACAACATAACCCTATGCATTATCCACATGGAGGTTTATGCATACTCTTGCATCAACTTTGCAGATCATAAAGAGGAGCAAAACACTTTAGAGAATATTGCCATTTTCAAACATCATACTGACCTCAAGATAAAACAATGCATAGTGCCTTGTTCTATGTGCATATCACGCAGAGAAGTGTTAAAAGTGAATTATTGTCACCAACATGGATAGCTTTTTGACAAATTAGTAAAACCTAACATTTCATTTTTGGTCACTTTCAGACAGAGAGAACAAAAAAGAAACAATATTCTGAGGGAATAGAATGATTTTCAGCATTGTAGTCATAAAAACTTCATGAACTACACTCTCAGTCTACCTGTGGGATCTTGTATATGCCTAAGAGAATAGCCATGTGAAGGGAAATGTCGGAGTCAAGTCCTCCAATAACCGCTATCAGATTCTTTTTCTTGTCGCATTTGAAGTTGGGAAAAATCCTTTCTGTGGTGGACAGAAGCTTCAAGGTGTTCTGGTGAGTCATTCTCGCATTTGTATAGCTGTCATAGATGTGAAAGCCCAGGGTGACATTTGGTAGGATCTTTGCATTCTCATTGATCTCCTTCACAGCAAATACCAAGGACAGTATATGCTGATATTTCTTTGAGATAGCCCTAAATAAAGGTTTACAGCATATGTAAGACTGATAAAAATCCCTTAGTAAGTTTATGTCTGTGAGGATTGTGAGGGAGAGCATGAAACAGATAACAACAACAACAACAACAACAACAACAACAACAACAACAACAACAAAAATTTATTTATACCCCACCCTCCCCAACCAAGGCCAAGCTCAGGGCAGCTAACAACCAATAATAAAAACAAGTTGAATGAATACAACTTAAAAACAAGATTGAAATACAACATTAAAACATTAAAATGCAGCCTCATCATAGGAGGGGAAAGGGGGAAAAAGAGGAGGGGGGGAATCAAATTGACTCGAAGCCAAAGGCCAGGCGGAACAACTCTGAAATGAGGCAAAGAGGGGAACAATGAATCCTGCTGAGGTGCAAGGCTGGTCTGTGAGCCCGTTGCTGGATCTACACTGACTTGTTTAATGCTATTAGAACAATATTACATATATTGTTCTAAAATATCACAAGGCATACTTGTAAATTAATTCATTTTGTGAATTATGAGTGTAGGTCTGCCCCTAAGAAAGAGTGTGGTCACATGAATTGCCAGCAGGTGGCATGAGCCCAAGGACCTGGTTGTTTCATTCATGAGCCAGGTTGTTACTCCCTGCAGAACTGTCTGCATCAAGATCTAACTATTTTCCTTTTGTTGATTGTGGAACAATCCCGGTGCTCAGTCCTCATGGTGCCCAAAATATGGGTCATGGGTTGCTGAAGAGGGAAGCACATAACATTTTCCATTGTGTGCTACTGCATGAGGAATGTAGCCACCTCCTGCATGAAGCCTGTGTGCATTGGCATACACCCACTGGACAAAGGGTAAAATAATAACAAGTAAGAATATCACATTGAAACAATTGCAAAAATATGCTTTTAAAGGTACATACTGATTTCTGATTGTGCCATTTTATGAGATATTATTTGACCTAGACCATATAATGGAGGGGAGGAAATACTTACAGAAGTTCATAAACTGACTTGGTTTTAGGGTGCTCACTGAAATACAACTCATCAAATACAAAGCCAAGCTGAGATGTTATCTCTCCGATGATTTGGTCACCTTTCTGATTATACTCAAATGGGAACTGGAAAGGATCAGTCACAGCACAAATAGTTTCTTGCTTTCCCTCAGCCGAAGGTAGTTGTAACCACAGAAAGAGGAAGAGGAACCACAAAGACATTGCTGTCACCACTGGGCAAATCTTGACCTAGAATTCAGTTTTCTGCCTACCAGCATCTCCTTTAAAAAATGCTTCCTTCATTGGATCCATATTCTTTTCATAAGTTGAAATTGCCAAAGCTTAGATTGGTATAGTTCTTCCTCTCAAAACCTCCCTATTCCAGTTCTCAGCAAACATGGTCTATTTTATATAAGATTCCACACTATGTTAGCTTTTGGCAAGACTGAATATGAATCATAATAATCTGAGATAATCACATGGTTTAAATCAATGTCTCCAGAGTGTTGTCTTAGGGATGATACCACTTCCAGCAAAACAAAACCTGTAAATTAGAGCTTACTGTAAGTTAGTGGGGGAAATGTGATATGTACACTAGTAAGAAAAAGAGTCAAGGCATATGATGGAGTCAGAGATGACATATTCATATTCTCCACAGCATTAACCCTGATATAGACACATTCTGTCCATATCTTGATGTGTGTGTGTTATATTGTAAATTTGTTCTGAAATAACTACTGATACATGAGGGCAAACAAAGGGCAAAAATCAGACATAATGTAATAGGTGTGTGCTCACACATTTGCCACTACCAGAGTATGTATAGGGAGTAGACACACGCAATAATGTATCGGTCTGCAAGCCCCCTCCATTGAGGCTGGCCCCTCTCACTGTCCTCGGAGCTTGCTTACCAGGGAGATTTTGATAGGCGACATTTTCCCAAGCATGGGTAAAATGCACAACCCCTCTCCTGCTTCCGCAGGGGAAAGAAAATAAGTCAGAAATCTATTTACATGCTTTTATTTCTGACATTACAGCACTAGAGAAAAACACATCCTTTCAGTTCAGCTCTTCCAGCAAGTCTGACAAACTTCCTGAACATGCGCAGTCAGAGGGTTTCAAGTTACACTCTTCACAAAGACTTATCCAGCCTGTGAACTTCCTGGGAAATTCTTCTTTCCCACAGATAAGCACATCATGTTTCGTCAACAAACTGTCTGTCTGCAGCGGTGATGTTTCCATATACTGACATAATGAACCCAAACACCATCCTGCATGTTATACATGGTGCTTGTCTCTGGGCATTTGGCATTTCCAACTTGTGTGGAGAGGTCATTTAGTCCATACATACAAGCCATGGTTGCTGGACTGTCTGTGACATTAGGAAGTTCCCTGTGTGGAGTGCATTTTGTTTGTGCAATGGAGTAAAGGGGCACCAGGGAGGCATCCAGTGAAAACACTGTGTGGTTTGGTTCCTTCTGGGTCTTGCCTTAGAATACTGAGGATTGTCTTGACTAAGTGTAGAATGTTATGAATATTATGTGGGACAATACTGATTTTCTATTAATTTCCATTATGCCCTAACTTGAAAATTAAAATTCTTAACTACTGAGGAAAGGTTCATATCTTCTTGGATACCAATGTTAGTTGCTGGACTCACACTGGCTCTGCCAATAAGGAAAAACCTTTGCAGGCAGATGATGGGTACATTTGTATTTTGTCTTTGCACTCAGGCAAGCAGGTGTTCTGCCATTGTACTGAATGGACTTCCTCAGTGCCTTGGAGTACCATTGCTGTGCCAGAAAAATTGTATGGCAGTTGCTTCCCTTGGCTATGATGGAAGACATTATCTTGCTGCACAATCTCTACTGGAAAGAAAATATATTGCTACACAAGGCCTCTCCTCCTCCCGGAGGGGAGGCCTTGTGGGCGGGATGTGATTTCTGAGTCACGCAGGGGGCTGTTTAAGGTACAGCCGCGTCAGCCATTCTGCCCATTTCTTCACCTTTTTCATGGCTATTCTTATTTGTCCTATGATTTATGAAGTGTAAAATAATTTATCCACAAATATCCCAAGCATGTGTATCACCATCACCCCAATACTGTTTCTTACGTAACCTTTTTCCTACTTCCAGTTTTAAGTGCAATACTCAATGACAGATAGTATTTCAACAAACTCAAATGTACAATAGAATGTGGGATACATTTATTGTGAGAAAAAGAATACAGTACCAGGGAAATATAAATGGGTATTTCTATATGTTTTGCTTTCTTCTCATAAACTTCATTACTTAAAATTACACATTCAACAAATCCGTAGGTGCTTAGTAGTTTCTCCTAATAAGCTGTTCTTTCCTGTTTAATTCAGGTTTCAGGATAATTATGTAGCATTTGGGGAAGAAGATACAAGCCAGTAACCCAGCACTGGAGGCCAAGATGGAGAAGATCTCCACGGCCACCATGTGCTTCCCCTTTGTGCTCAAGTAGGAGGGCACAAAGGATAACCAAACACTGCAAAACACCAACATGCTGAAAGTGATGAACTTGGCCTCATTGAAACTGTCTGGCAGCTTTCTGGCCTGGAAAGCCACACTGAAGCTTACAATGGCCAAGAATCCCAGGTAACCCAGGACACAATAAAACATACTAACAGAGCCTTCATTGCATTCCATTACAATTTCTTCAGTCAGAGAGTACATGTCAAAATCTGGGAATGGAGGAGCAGTGCATAGCCACATGGTACAAATACTGGCTTGGGTGAAGGAACAACCAAGAAGAATGGAACTGGACAATCTTTTCCCCACCCATTTCCTCATCCTGGATCCTGGCTTGGTGGCCTTGAAAGCCAGAACCACAGTGATGGTTTTGGCCAATATGCATGAAACAGCCACAGAAAAGATGATACCAAAAGCAGTTTGTCGTAAATAGCAGGTCACTGTGTGAGGCTGCCCAATGAACAGCAAGGAGCAGAGGAAGCAGAGGAATAGAGAGATGATCAGAGAGAAGGTGATGTCCCGATTGTTGGCTTTGACAATCGGTGTGTTCCAGTGCTTAGTGAATATTGCAAACACCAAAGCTGTGATCAGAGAATAAAACAGAGACAAAAAAGCTAAAGTGAACCCCAAGGGCTCTGAGAAAGAGAGGAAATTCAGGGTCTTGGGAATGCATTGATCTCGGTCCTTACTTGGATATTGGTTTTCTGGGCATTTGAAGCATTTGTCCATGTCTGGAATATTAAATACATATAATATAAATTCATGGAGTCCTGAGAAATATCCTGTAGAAAAAGGAAGTGATTGTTTCTCTCTAATTGCTAGTGTTCTGTCAGCATTACATTGGAAACAGTGATAGCTTGTGAAATTTTGATAAAAGTGGACTCAACTATACAGCATTTTGGGGTTATGACTGCCCCGAGAAAATTAGAAAAAGCCATAACCCTCCAATGATCTTATTGGAGCAAAAGACACTTATGTGCTGCAGCCCAGAACTTCTCTCTCAGATAATTTGTCACACATAATATATACTAAATGTTTCAGATCTAGGGAACTTTTTAAAATGCTGCCATACTTAAATTGGAAATCAGTTACAGTACTGATATACTATTTTTTTTACACAGAAGTTATGACAATAATGATAAAGAAGTGTGTTGTGTATGGAATATATTCAATTTGTCAAATCTTATGATCAATTGCATCAGTTAAACTGATCTCAACATTCCCTTTAAAGGGTTGAATAGGTAACTGATTTTTTAGTAATGGGTTGTTGCTTTATTAAGCCGTGCTCTTATATGTTGTAATTTGCCATGAGGAGATGGTGGTGATGGTGATAATTATTCGCCTGTTTTAGAGAAATAAACTGCTGCTAAGTCGAGAATGGGGAGCTATACTAAATTATGTGGTATACCTATTTTGCTTGAAGCCATCCCATCAGGACATGGAACACAGTCATAGCAACAAAATGGCTCCCCCTCCTTCTTTTTTCTGCTGTAGCCTGGATAGCAGTGGTCGTTACATCTGGCAAGGGGCAGCACCTGCATATACAAGGAGAAGGACATGTAGCTTTCTTTTGCCATACAATTAATGATGGGGATGTGACTAAAAATTCTAGGTGGGGCAAATTAAGAGCTTGTCTGAAAATCTTTATTATGTATAAGTTGCACTAAAATTGAGAGAGTGGGTGGGTGTAGTGAATGAGGCAAAGTATGTGAGGCTGTAGTACAGTATATATATATAAATGTATAGCAAAACTCCAAATGTTACTGTTAGCCTTTGTACCTCTTTATTTTTTTTTTCCTTTGGTTGGGCAATTAAAATAAAAATGGCCTCACAAAAGAAGAATCTGACACAGACACCTGGCCAAGCAAGGAAGGGCTCTCTCCAAGAGGAAGAACCAAAAATGTGCCTAGTATAGGTAATGATGGAAGTGCGGAAAGATATTCAAAGCCACACCAAAGTGGTAAGTGAATTATCAACAGACATAAAAGCCCTTGCAAGCAAAGCCGGCAGTTTGGAGAAAACTGTGCAAACGATGGCGATTGAAGTGAGTCTAGATGGGGAAGCAATTTCCATAGTGGGAATCTATGCCCCCAATGAAGAGAAACCTGATTTTTTTGGGGGGTGGGGAAATTAAGAGAATTTGTTTGATTTGTGTGATAATAAAATAATAATTATGGGAAAATTCAATTTTGTTGTTTCCCTGAATGTAGATAGAACTATATGGAAAACAGACTCAAAAGAAGAGAAATTACCAACTGCATTTTCAATATGGTGTCCAATCTTGACCTAATTGACTTCTGGCGACTTAAACATCCACTACAACTTCCATTTACTTTTTTTAAATGCGAATAATTCCTCAAGCAGAACAGACTATATATGGGCTTCAAAAGATTTAATGACTACGGTAAAAAGGGTGCAAATTCAACCTAAAACATTATCTGACCATAATGCCATTTTGATGAAAATAACAGGTGAAAAATGTTCTTCATTTAGGTGTTGATTAAATGATGCTGTATTGCAAAGTGAACAAACTGTGAATAGGGGACAACACTCCCTTCAAGAATTTTTTGACCTCAACCTAAATAAAGAAACAAATTTAAGTGTAGTGTGGGATTCCAGCAAGGTAGTAATGAGAGGTTTATAATTCAGCAAAGTGCCTTTCAAAAATAGGAAGAGGGAGAAAAAGAAAATAGATATTAGATGTTTTATTGGAAAAGGAGGAGTTAATTGTAAAACTAAAGGATACAGATATTTCTCAAGCGATTAAACTCCTGCAAGCACAATTTTCGATGTTAGTTAACCAAGAGATCAAGCAGAAAAATAAATTAATGAAACAGAACATTTTTGAATTTGCTAATAAACCTACTGAAGAGGCTCCTCATGAGGCCAGGGGAACATTGCCCAGCTATGAGGTGTGAAGGCTGCTCCCTGCAAGACCCTTTTCACCTGGCCTAGGGGGTGAGGTCCAGACTCACCAGTTCCACTGAAGAGGCTCCTCGTGAGGCTGGAGGAACATTCCCCAGCTATTGTTTTACTGATTTATTGATTTAATATGCTGTAAATCGCTTTGAGATTTTTATTAAAAATATAAGTGGTATAAATTAATAAATAAATAAATACAAATAACCTGGTAAACTGCTAGCATAGCAACTTCAAGAAGAAAGAATAAGTGGATAAATAATATTGTAGACAAAGATAAGCATTTTACCAGTCCAAAAGAAATAAGGAAAGCCTATTTTTTTATACTTCACTATACCACTGTGAAAAAGAGGAGTTTGAGAAAATGGAATCTTATTTGAGCGACTGCTACAGTATGTACCTTGAGTATCTAAGGAAAATCGACTGGCAAATGCACAGCTGATGATCAGCTGATGGATGATCATTACTAGCAAAGCCCCATGCTCACTGCAGTAGTGGAACTTCATGTTTCGGCACCTGGGGGCAGAGAGCAGTTGCGGGCAGAGCTGGCGCACCTTCCGGGGGTGTGGCACACTGCCCACAAGGGTGTGGTGTGTGTCCTGTGGGCAGGGCATGCCTGCAGGGGTATGGTGCCCAGCATGCTGGCACCCCACCAGGATCACACTGCTGGTGGCGGTGCACTCCCCCCGCTCTCCACTTCCTCCACCAGTGGTTCAGTGCTTCCCTAGCACTGGTGATTGACAATGCCAGCATATCCCCCTTTTCCCCAGCTGCTGCTTTGCATGTCCCACATGAGGTAAATAGTTAGGCTTCTCATAAGTAATCATGTCTGCACAGTATATGATCAAATCCCACCTGATTAAACATGCTGTGCCACCTGATGGCCTCCTTGTTAAGGGTGATTCCTTCATGTGGCAAAGTCTGTGAATCCATCCTTCCAACTTTCACTCGCAAGAACGATTGATTTGGAAAACTAATCCAGTTTATAATATCAAATCCTGCTGCTAATTCACCATTCTTGTCAAAAGACACTGTGTCACCAGCACTGTTGTTAAATGAGATGCTCCTCAGGAAAGAGTGAAGCTATATTGAAAATATCAAACACATGCATTACAAATTGGTAAAGGTGAAACACAGCAACACATGCTCCTGCTTTTAAGAGAGGAAAGCAATAATTCCACAACAGATATTTAATCTTTGTCTTTTCTGAAATTCCTCTAAGCACTATCCAATGTAGTAGTGGAAGTAGGGAGGCAGAAACAAAGGAAAGTTGGCAAGCTTTACATGATTTGATAATTTCATAGAGGATAAGGCTATCTTTAGCTTGTATGAATATCAGTTGCTTCGTGCATGAGCGGTACAGTGCATTTTCCCTCATGTCCTGATTGTAGGCATCTTTTTGGCCACTGTTTCTACAAAACACAGGACATCATCACCATCATCATCACTATTTGTTGGGTCTGATTCAAGAGACTAATTTTTTTGTTCTAAATTCATACCTAGCTACACCCAGGTTCAAGGTGTACAGCCCTAATCCTAGACTCCAATTTCTTCCAATATATCATCTCCATCTTGTAAGAGGTAACTATGTTTGTGTCAATGTATTCATTGCTCACTTGTTTTCTCATTTCCCAGAGATCATTGTCATTTATAAGTTCACATTGCCTAAACCCATTTCATTTACATCTCAAGTTTCCTGAATTTGCTTCGTTTTCCAGTGCTACCTTCCAGACACGTTAAGCCTCTCTCCTTTTCTTACACGGTAAGATTATAATTCCTCACCTTCCTATGTAGCTCACTTTATTTTTTGCAGAAAACTGATCAAATTAAGTGTTTTCTTCAGCAGAGTGGTACCTGTGAAATAGATTTTACAAGGGAGTGCCATAACTCCAATAACAAGTTTACCAAAATCACATTTCCATTAGTGTGATACTTGTATACACAAGTAATCAAGGAGAAGTTAATGTGAGGGGGCAGTATTTAAGGGAAAGTCAATAGTGTTTACACATTTTGTTCTGTTGATCTACTCCATGAATTGACTTTCCTCACATATCAGATTAGCTATGTTTTGTTTGTTTGTTCAGGATATAGAATCTTACTTGCCACGGTTGCAGAATTTGAAGACCCAGTCTACATCTTTCCACGACTGTTCTCCATTTCAGATTCATTGAGTATATGTTATGTATAGCATGTGCTATTGTCTGAACGGCATTATAGATACTGTAACTTTGGCCAGTCATGCTCATTTCAAAAATAGTGCGAGGAAGGCTCTGCAGATTCTCTTGGCCAGTACATGAATCAGTCCATTCTCTGTGCTCATTGGGATCATAAAATATGCAGGTGAATGCATGCTGCCAAAAAAGCCTGATAAAACCATCTTCTTTGACAGCGTTCGGATGTCGAATCTTCAGGAATTCTTTAAATCCTACCAGTTCATTTGAGTAAATTGCAAAAGACAAGGCACCATCAAAAACCTGGATATCAGAAGTCATTTGCATTGTATTTAATGAGAAATCCCATTGGGCTGTCATAATCCACACTTTACCCATAGCTATCTCTGTGATACCCTCTACTATTGAAAAGAAATATATCAACCATATCAGTGCTGTCATAGTCTGAGGTTCCGCACATGCAACCAATACTTTGACTTTGGAGATGGTCATTGAAAAGGACTTGGCCCGAAAGAGTCCTAGTGAACCTAAATGCTTTGCAGTTTGAGACATGGAAGGTGTTTTTTCAATGAAGGCTGCACAGATTCCATGCTGAGCGAACAGTGACAGCATAGTCTGTATGAACTTTTCTCCATTCTCATGATCTGATGCAAGTATCCCCACCCATGTCCACTGGAAATACAGAAGGAGATGGACAATTCCTTTGTACTGATATACTTCATTTGGTACCATCCGGTAAAAAGATAATATCTCAGGTTCAAGTTTCATCACTGGAGCTAATACACAGTTGGCAATCTGAAAAGGGGAGAGGAAATGTTAGTTTCACCAGAATGCACACAAATTAAACAAAACAGTAAGGATTCAACCCGGATTACTGCTGGCATGGAATCCATGTGAAGAGAGAGAGAGAGAGAGAGAGAGAGAGAGAGAGAGAGAGAGAGAGAAAGAAAGAAAGAAAGAAAGAAAGAAAGAAAGAAAGAAAGAAAGAAAGAAAGAAAGAAAGAAAATATTGTCGAGTTATCAAGATAAGTGTTCTTGGGCTACAAGTTCTGAGAGTATTAAAAGTACTATTCAATTGTTCATAGATGCCAGCATCTTTATTGTGTTATTTGTGTATTTGTGTATTTGTGGGATATCTGAAAATTTCAAATTATTCAAATTTTCAAGTTATTCAAATTTGTTACCCCAGCCCAGCCTTTCCTTCTGAAACCTTCCAATGAATGTGCAAATGAAAGCTTATACCCAGAACATACTTAGTTGGTCTCTAAGGTGCTACTGGACATTTTTTTTATTTACTTCCAATGAATGTTTCAACACAATACTAGTCTGAGGTATCCTCATTAGAAACACCCAAACAGCAAATTAGTCAGTGAAAATAATCTAGGAATCTCTTGTGCATCGTATATGCAAAACATATAAAGCACCACCTTAGGATGTATGCTGACCTCAAGATGAAATTCTGCATAAGTCCCTATTCCCCATCTATATAATGAACAGGCATGTATATTTCTTGTAAAAAAAAATTTTATGAAATAAAAGATTAATAAAGCCAGATACTTTTGTGTCCATTGCCATTCATTTTCCACTAATGAAGAAGGACAAGAGACAAGTTCCAGAGGATACATTCTACCTGGGGAATTTTGTAGATGCCTAAGACAGTTGCCATGTGAAGGGAAATATCAGAGTAAAGTCCTCCAATGACAGCTATGATTTTCTTTTTCTTGTCACATTTGAAGTTGGGAACAATCCTTTCTGAGGTGGACAGAAGTTTCATGGTGTTTTGATGAGTCATCCCTGCGTTTGTGTAGCCATCATAGATGTGGAATCCCAGGCTTACATTTGGTAGGATCTTTTGATTCTCATTTATCTCTTTCACAGCGAATACCAAAGAGACAATGTGCTGATAATTCTTTGGCCTTGCACTAATAAAAGTGTGATATTTTATATAAGAGAGATATCTATTCCTTCATGAAGCATTTTTCTTTGAGAATGCCATGATACTATTAGGATGGAAGTTTGCATATTTAAAAATTCAATTATGCCATGCATTGTACTTACTCAGACTGCTGCAAGGAACCTATCAAGAGGAAAACATAAATTTAAAATATACAACTAAAGTAACAATTTCTACCCAGCACAAGCTGCCACAAACTGCAATCATTTATAATATGGTGAAAGTAACAGCCAAGCACTGCACATAATTACAAGCATGTATACATTCCACATCAATAATTTGCAGCTAAGAAAGCACACACAGCATCACTTGTGCTCTCTTAAAATTCACAAACCGGGACTCATGATGGGATCTATGGTAAAAATACACATTACAAAAAATGGAACATACATCATAGACAACTTGTCATGATAATATGCTTTGGGAATTTAGGCATATTGCTAACACATTTCTTCATAGTGTGAGGATGACCCAGCAGCCTAGTTGGGGTGACTGTTTGGGAACTTCAGATATTTGTATTTTGCTTTTACATTCTCTCCTCCCCCTCTAATCCTACCCAATAAGGGCTTTAACTTTACTGCATGAGCTATTTTCTTATCAGCAGGGACTGGTGCAAAAGGTCACATTCCCTCACAGTGTGTATAGAAACAAACCTGACCGATTGCAGGTTATGAAGGGCAAAACACACTTACAGTAGTTCATATATGATGCTGGTTTTAGGGTGTTCATGGAAATAAAATTCATCAGATACAAAGCCATACTGAGAAGTCATCTGTCCTATGATTAGGTCCCCTTTTTGATCATACTCATAGGGGAATTGAAATGGTTCAGTCATAGTGCACGTATCACTATCTTCCTTTGTCTCTGTTGGAGGAAGCTGAAGCCACAGAAAGAAGAATAACCACCACAAACACATCCCTGAAATCTCAGGGCAAAATGTGATCTACACTTCTCTTTTCTATCTATTCACCTCCTTCAACTACTTTCATTAAAGATTAGATTGGGATAGCTCCCCCCCCCAAGCCCCTTATACCTGTTCTTAGCAAGCTTAGATATATTTTATATGAACATCCAGACTCTGTTTGCTAATGTATTTGTGGTCCTAACAAATCCACATGGAGAAATTTGAGGATAAATCATAGGTATCTGATATAATTACAGGGGGGTTCCAATTTATCCAGAATACTCTCCTGTGCAAAATGCTACTTTAAACATGTGCAATCTAGTTGGAGAAATGTGGCATGTAAAGTAAATAGGGCCTATGGAGAGAACTGGCAGGTGATGACATAGTCCCTAGAACTGAGGTAGAGATGAAAGAGACATACATAGGATAGAAGTGCCATTAATATTACCGTCGTATCCCTTCTCCCTTCTTATGGCAAAAAGCTCAATGCACTTACTGTGTTTTTTATGAAGCTGGTCTTGATTTCAGACCCAGGTACAGTGAAGCTTTGGGTGGGGGGGGGATTATGTGGTAAATAAAGGCAAGGAGTCTAATGCTGAATTAAATTAGTTAACAGCTTATTGATTGCAGAAAAATAGGCTTGGCATAGGCATTGGGCATGTATTCAACGACCACCCAGTCCACTCTCTTTCATTCTTAAGACCTATCCTTTGGGGACCCAGCATGGATATTGATAAGTTCCTGCTCTTGGCCCAGAATCCCTTGTGGCGGCAAAGTGCTTCTCCACCATGTGGATGGTGTGAAAAGCTGGCTTCTCACACCAACACTGCTGGGCTGGACTGCAAAGACTGTTCCTCAATAAATATTTAGACAAATGAGTGTGAAAAGAAAACATGGGAAGGACAGAGGGTCCTTTTATTTTTTTTGTAATAAGCAATAAATATCACAATTTTTGAAAAGAAAAGAAAGACTCAGGAAAAAACTGAATGGATAGATTTTTATTGATTTCTGCAAATTATCTGGTTTTTGCTGTTCAAGTCAGGCCTCATGATGATTATGTAGCATTTTGGGAAAAATATGCATCCCAATAACCCAGCACTGGAGGCCAAGATTGAGAAAATCTCCACAGCCAACATGTATTTCCCCTTGGTGCTCAGGTAAGAGGGAACAAAGGACAACCAAACACTGCAAAACACCAACATGCTGAAAGTGATGAACTTGGCTTCATTGAAACTGTCTGGCAACTTCCTGGCCTGGAAAGCCACGGCAAAGCTAACACTAGCCAGAAATCCCAAGTAACCAAAGACACCATAAAACATGGAGATTGAACCCTCATTGCATTTTACTACAATTTCTTCAGTCATGTCAAACTCTGGAAATGGCGGAGCAGTACTGAGCCATACAGTACAAATGCAGGTTTGTATAAAGGAACAGGCAAGCAGAATAGAGTTTGTGAATGCTTTCCCCACCCATTTCCTCATCCTGGATCCTGGTTTCGTGGCCATGAAAGCCAGAACCACTGTGATGGTTTTTGCCAACACACAAGACACAGCAAATGAGAAGAGAATGCCAAAAGTAGTTTGTCGTAAGCAGCAGGTCACAATGTGAGGCTTGGCGATGAATAGCAAGGAACAGAGAAAGCAGAGAAAAAGGCAAATGAGCAGAGAGCACGTTAGGTCCCGATTGTTGGCTTTGACAATGGGAGTGTCCCAATGTTTTGTGAAGACTCCAAGAACCAGAGCTGTGATCAAAGCAAAAGAGAGAGCCAAGACTGCTAAACAGATCCCCAGGGGTTCTGAGAAAGAGAGGAAATGGAGAATCTTGGGAATGCATTGGTCTCTGTTCTTATTTGAGAATTGAGTTTCTTGACATTTGAAGCAATAATTCATGTCTGAAAATCAAATCAATGATATATCAGTTCCAACAAACAAACCAACATTTTTCATGAGACATCAGTTCCTATAATCCTGTTCTCCTGACCTGTATCATATTTTGTAATACGAAATGAATGTAGACAATGGAAAAGATAGTGCCAGGAGGCAATATATCTCCCACAGCTCTAGATAATCTTAGTTTTATTATATTTATTAGCAATTACCAGTGAAGGAACAATGTTATACACAAGAAGCTAGTGTAAAGCAAGCTGCAGTAAGCTACACCAAATCTAAACTATGCTCAGGAGTGGGTCTACACCTGTCTAAGCCAGCTAAACCAGGCAGAATGAAAAACCATCATATAAAATAGTACTTGAGTTATACCACGTTTTTTCTCAACTGAAAAAGCTGTTTGGCTCAACTGAAGTTTGGGAGTTTCACTGACATGTCCTAGTGCTACTTGGAACCTGAGGGGCCACATAAATTTCTTGGGCCAGATAGAGACCAAAGCAAGTGGATTTGGACGTGTGTCATAGCTAGTTTGCCACACTTGCTCCTGTGTTTAGGAGAGTTGTATTGCTCAAAAGAAGAAACAGTTTAAATGAATTATGGTTTTTTTATAATAGTGTGCATGATATCTCCTACCATTTTGATTTGAAATCATCCCATCTGGACATAAAGCACAATCATAGCAACAAAATGGCAATCCGTCTTTCTTTTTTCTGCTGTAGCCTGGATGGCAGCGGTCATTGCAAACTGCAAGTGGCAACACCTATCCATAAAAAAGAGAACGTGTACTTGACTTTTTTACAATGTAAGCAAGGCAGCTTGCGCCAACGTTGCTTCTCGTGAGAGATGTTGACATGTGCACATTCTAATGGAAGGAAATAAATCAGAAATTAGGTATTTTTTGAGTAAGTGATTGGCACTGAAAATGAAAGGTGTGTGGGAAAGCTTTGAAACTTCATATCTAGAACCTGTGGGCCAAGACTGGCTTCCCACACCAGCCCCATGGCATCTTCTGATATTATCTGTAACACAGCTGAAACTTCTGGAGAAACAGTAGAAAACATGAGAAGAAAACTACAAAATGTAAACTATGTAAGCAGCAGAATCGGGAGACATCAGTGGCTGGTCAGATCAGCACAAGCTTTGGAGGACTTTTATGTGGAATGTTTCTGGTGGCCTGTGTAGCCATCTCCTCTAGCTGAGTGCTCTACTCAGTGCTTCCAGGGCACCAATGCTGGGAACAGGATTGCACAGTCAGCTCAGGATTAAACACTGTCCTCCTGTCCAACAGCTGACATAACCAGTGATAGCAGCTGTTGGGCAAATGGACATGGAGAAGGGAAAATGGTCTTGCAAGCCAAATTGTACTCTTTGGCAGGACAATACTGACCCATGGGCTGGAGGTTCCCCACTTCTATTATATCTCTTTATATATTAGAATCCATATATGTTAGGTTTAGGGCCATATGTCTGGATTTCAAAGACAGAATTGACATCTCAGCAGAATTGAACAGTGCTTTGTCTTGGATTTTAGAAAAATCAACTGAAAAATTGTGGGGTGGTTTGTTTGTTTTTGGTGTTTTCCTATAAAGAAGCACAACAGTGTATTACTCCAATTGTATATTCCATTGTATTAAACATATACCGGTAATTCCGTCCCACCTGATTAAATATGTTGTGCCATGTGATTGCCTCTTCATTCATGGTGAACTCTTGGCCTTGCACTGCTTGTGGATTAATTCTCCCTACTGTCACTCGTAAAAAGGATTGGTTTGGAAAAGTAACCCAGTTTATAATATCAAATCCACCTGCTAATTCACCATTCTCATCAAAAGATACAAAGTCCCCTGCACTGTTGTTAAATGAGATATTCTTCAGGAAAGGGTGAAGCTAAATTGAAAGAGGCAAGCACAGATTTTACAACATGATGAAAAAGAACAAAACAACAGATCAACTTTCTGACTTCTAAGGGGCCACATTGGTTAATCTTTATGGGATTCCATTATGTGTTTTCCCTCACCTCCTCTCTCTCTCTCTCTCTCTCTCTCTCTCTCTCTCTCTCTCTCTCTCCCCCCCCCCCCCAAACTCGGCCCTCCAGATGTTTTGAGACTATAATTCCTGTTAGTTTGGGATGATGGGAGTTGTCATCCCAAAACATCTGGAGGGCCGAATTTGGGGATGCCTGTTTTAAAGCAATGATAACTGAACAGAAAGCCTTGTGTTTTCCATTATAAGTAGTTTCATGCCTTTTCACCATTTGGGAGAGTTTAGGAAAATATGAATGAACATGGAAAATTTAGAGCTACAAAATAAGATAACAAACCAAATTAAATATTTAGAAATCTGGATTATGGCAAAAAACATAAACTTGAATCTCATTTAACATTAGACATGAAAGCAAATTTGTTGAGACTGTGGGATCTTACCTGCCAGGGCTGCAGATTTTGATGATTAAATCTATTTCTTTCTACTCCGTTTTTTGGCCTGAATATACTATGTAAACTGTGTGCTATGGTCTGGACTGCATTATAGATGCTGTAACTGTGGCTAGTCATGCTCATTTCAAAAAAAGCACCAGGGAGGCTCTCAAGTTTCTCTTGTCCAGTGCAGGTATCAGTATTGTCCATTTGCTCATTTGAATCAGAAAATAAGCAGTTGAAAGCCTGTTGCCAGAAGTTCCTGATAAAACCATTTCCTTTGGCAGAGTTAGGATGTAGGTTCTGCAGGAATTTGGTGAAGCCCATTACTTCATTTGAGTGAATTGCAAAAGACAAGGCCCCATTAAACAGTTGCATGTCCATACCCCTAAGCCTTGTTTCAAATGAGAAATCCCATTCAGCTGTCAAAATCCACACTTTGCCCATAGACATTTGTGCGACATCTTCTAATAATGAAAAGTAATATGTCATCCATAACAAACTTGTCATAGTCTGAGTATCTGCACATGCCACTAGTACTTTTACATGTGTTACTATCACAGAGGACTTGGCCCGGATAAGTTCTAATGAACTGAAATTCTCTAATGCATTAGATACGGATGGTGTTTTTTCCTTGAAGGCTGTACAGATTCCATGCTTGGAGAGCATTGGTATTAAGGTCTGCATGAACCTCTCTCCGTTGTCATTATCTGAGGCAACAATCCCCACCCATATCCACTGGAAATACTGAAGGAGATGCACAATTCCTTTATACTGATGTACTTCATTGGGAACCATCCGGTAGAAGGAAGGAAACTGTAATTGAATGTTCATTGCTGGAGCTAATACACAGCTGGAAATCTGGGAAAGGGCAGGTGAAATTTCACCATGATGAGCAGAAATTATAAATTACTGTAGTGATTTATTCCATTGAATCCATTTCCTAAATAAATTCTCAAATATATAGGAGGAACCTGAGAACCTACAGCATGAAGTTCTGTGCTCATTGAAGATAACAAGTTTGATAGCTTTTGGGTCAGGCTTAGTGAATTCCTTTGTCAGCTTCTTAGTAGGGTACCAAATAATTTCAAGTAATTTTGTTCATAATATCTCGTGTGTGTGTGTATCCAATGACAATCCTGCTTACAGTAGAACCACTGAAATTAATGAACACAGCTAGCTTTGGTCCATCAATTTCAGAGGGTCTACTCTGAGTAAAACGTTCATTTTCTCTCCCTGCCAGATTTAATAAAAGAACATAGACTAGAGCACAGATGTTCATTGCTGGAG
Source organism: Podarcis bocagei (assembly GCF_964188305.1). Lineage (NCBI taxonomy): Eukaryota > Metazoa > Chordata > Lepidosauria > Squamata > Lacertidae > Podarcis > Podarcis bocagei. The sequence goes on along the minus strand of NC_138138.1, from coordinate 34,100,788 downwards.
ATAATACACAGCTGGAAATCTGGAAACGGGCAGGTGAAAATTGAACCATGATGAGCAGAAATTATACATTACTATAATTATTTATTTCATTGAACCCACTTCCTAGAGATAATAAATTCTTAAATATATTGGAAGAACATGAGATCCAATAGCATGAAGTTCTGTGTTCATTGATGAGAACATGATTGTTGGCTTTTGGATCAGGTTTAGTGAATTGCATTGTCAATTTCTTAATAGGTTACCAAATGATTTCAAGTAATTTTGTTTATAATGTCTCATTCATGTGTGAGTAAAACCTAGTGGGTAAAAAAAAATTTGCCCATGTTTTCTTGGTGTCAGAGTTTTTAAAATGTACATAGGATTTATCCATGTGTGTCTGGATCTGGTCTGCAAACACTCACTCAAGAAAATTCCCAAGGAAGGGTACAATTGAAACTGGCTTGTTGTTGGGTCAACAACAAGGGACTTTTTCTGTTTTCAGTTGTCTTCCTGCTGTTCCCTGGACTACTTCCTCTCCCAACAAAACATTAAGCACCTACCTGTCCCATTCATTTTCTCTCCCTGCCAGATTTAATAAAAGAACATAGACAGGAGCACAGATGGTTAGCTACACCAGTCCAAGCACCTTGCCAACATCTTCAAACTGTTAGGCTGAAACTCACTGAACAGGACTGGGCCAGACCATACCCTGGACAAATCTTCTGGTTTATCTGCCCCAACTGCAGCAGGCAAATCCCCGTAGACTTAAATTATTTGATTACAGGAATGCTTAGCAAGAAAATCACATCAGGCTGTGGTGGATTTTTTTACCGGGATAGTATGCAACTCACCTGAAAGAAATCAGCTGGACAGCATAATGAAAACAAAATGGAGATAGCAAATGAGAATAACTAAGGAGAAATAAAAGCTTGATTATATGGAAGGAGGGTAATATGGTATCAGAGCTGCAAAAGCCTTATGGCCCATGAATTCACTGTACCTGTGGCATCTTATAGATGCCTAAGATAGTAGCCATGTGAAGGGAGGTGTCAGGCTTTAATCCTCCAATAACAGCTATCAGATTCTTCTGACTGTCACATCTGAAGTTGGAAATGATTTTTTCTGTGGCAGAGAGAAGATTCAGGGTATTCTGGTGAGTTATCCTTGCATTTTCATAGCTGTCATAGATGTGAAATCCCAGGCTGATATTTGGTAGGATCTGAGGGTTCTCATTTATCACCTTCACAGCAAATACCAAGGAGAGAACATTCTGGTATTTCTTGGATATTGTTCTAAAGTAAAATTGATATCATTTGTACAACAGATTTGCAATCCATCTTCATACATCTTTCTGTGAGAAAGATATCAGTATAGCTGCAAATATATTTTATAATTGGATGCTACAGAAAATAAGGACAAAATAAAGGAATCGTTTATCCGCATAATCTAATTCTATATATGTATGTGTTGAAGAGCAGGTGCTGGTGGTGCATCATTTTTGCCAGCCACAACGTTGTGGGACCTTGTGCAGGAATGGGACAGCAGTGGGGAGGAGCACAAAGTTATGCCCTATTTTACCTGGGTCGCCAATACAGGACTGCTCTTGAAGTCCTCCCATGATGTGCAAAAAGACTCTGCCCTTCCCTGTAAACTTTTACTTTCATTAGGGGTTGGTGAGAATAACTACAACATGCCCTGAAAGTGCATAGAACTGAATTGGGTACTTGGAAAAGCAACAGTCTTTCCCACTTCTTTTCAACTTTATGTACTTTTCAAGATTCAGAGCAGCTAAGCAGAAAAGAGATTGCCTTTTTAGTGTGGGGGGCAGGTCTAGGTTTGCATTCTCTGTTGGTACTTGAAATATGAATCCTGCCTAATGGGTGGGTCCTGGGTTGTTGAGAAATTCTGAGAAAAGAGTGTGCCTTCTCTTTGGGAGAAATGGCAATGTCCCTCCCTCCATTCTTGCAACAGCAAGACACTAGAGAAAGATCAAAAGAAAGAAAATCTGTTTTCTGTTTTGTCTACAGAACATTATGCAGAAGGAACTGCATTATAGAAGTTATTTATGCATTGCTAACAACGTATTAAAAAGCATATGCAAACTTTTTGAGCGAAACAGAACTTGCATGACTTTTTCAAATAAATATGCTCTATCCAAGTATATATACCAGGTGGTATACTTACATAAGCTGATCTACAAATTTTATCTTGGGTTGTTCACTAAAATGTAATTTATCAGTTAAACATGCAAGCTGAGACATCATCCCTCCAATGATTAGGTCTCCTCTCTGAACATACTCATATGGAGCCTGGAAAGGATCAATTATGGCACATGCAACAATGTTTTCCTTTCCTTCAGCTGAAGGCATTTGCAGCAACAGAAAGAGGAAGAGCTGTCTCAAGAACATTGCTTCCCTGAAGGACAAATATTGGCCTAGAATTCTCCCTTCTCTGTCATAAATCCAGTTTCACCTAACTTATAAAAAATTTCCCTCAGTGGCTTTTAATGAGGAGAAACCACTATAGGCAATCTGAGGCAAATGTTGCTGTCTGAAATACCTCATCTCAGCTCTAATCACATATAGGTATATATATTGTGTTGGTCTTCACATTGTTTTGTCATTGTCTTTCTAAACTCAGACAAATCCATGAGGAGTTTCACAAGGTAGAAGATGAATCACAGTAATATGTGATGATTACACGGTTCAGCATTATCTCTCTAGAGTATTGCCCTGTGCAAGAAATCCACTGGGGCAAAATATATTATGCTTTGTAGATCTCTCTGGAAGTTAGTGGGATAATTTTTTATTATATTTATTATTTCAAGCAGAGGTTGGATGGCCACTGATCTGGAATGTTGTAGCATTAGGGTTACTCTATTGGCAGAGGATCAGATGACATTTGAGTTCCCTTGTATATTTCTAAGGTGATATACACTCCCTCTGTGGGGAGGTGAGATTTTTATACTCATTGTCCACATCCCCTGAAGTTAATTACCAAACCTAAGACACTCCTGCTGGTTTCTGGCTCAGCAGAGGAGGTGGGAAATGGGAGAAGGGAGGGCAGCAAGAACTCATTGAGAAGCTCTTCTCCAAGAACAGCCAGAAACCAGTTCTGTGATGAGCAGGAGACATGGAAGGCCCTTGACACTACCAAGTTGAAGACATAGATTGAACTACTGGTTCATGCACAACAAGAGTCCTTGGAGGAAATATGCGTGCCTCTTCTTCAGGTCAACAATGAGTCTTGTCATATTTGATGCACTAATGTGGTGCATGTTATTTGAAAACAGAGCAACCAGAGAGGCAAGCAAAGCATCTGATAAACCAGCTGCCTTCCATGATATGTGGATTCTGTTCACCAGCCTTGTTTTACACTAGAGGTGTAATAATAGGTGGTCATATTGAGGGGTCTAAGTCTCTTCAAAGAATAAATGCCAAGCAAACCAGCTAAATAAAGAATCAAGGCATGGTGGGTTGGGGTCCAAACATCATTAGCCAAGGGTGAAATATTGGTGAGCAGCCTAGAGAGACATGGGAAACCAAGCTGGTAGAACTGTGGTGTAACAGTGGTAGGAATGTAGTTTGGGGCAACTTCTTCAACAGCATTGGATTGGCTAGTCATTTTTCAGCACTATTAGGCAGAACAAATACTACACACCAATAGAACTGATGCCAAATCTCCAAAGGCAAGTTCACTCTTCTATATTTCATTTTGATGAAATCCAGAGTGGTACCTCTGGATGCAAACAGGATACGTTCTGGAGCCCTGTTCACAACCTGAAGCAAACGCAACCTGCATTCGCACGTCTGTGCATGTGCGGGTCATGATTTGCCACTTCTGCACATGCGTATGACGTCATTTTGAGCGTCTGCATATGCGCGAGTGGGGAAACCTGGAAGTAATGCGTTCTGTTACTTCTGGGTCGCCACGGAGCATAACCTGAAAACGCTCAACCCGAAGCTACTTCAACCCAAGGTATGACTGTACAATTATATTTTAAGTACCTGAAAAGTGGAAATCAATGCTTCTACTGTCAACCATGCATCATCACTCAATAATGTTTGCTGAACAGCATAAATCAGGAAAGCATCAAACATTACAACACAACAAAAATCTGGGTGGGTATTCTGGACTACCTTTGTGGGATAGTTCAGTTGGTAGGACATGAGACTCTTAATCTCAGGGTTGTGGGTTAAAGCCCCACTTTGAAGTAAAGATTTCTGCACTGCAGAGGGTTGGACTAGTTGAATCCTCATGGTCCCTTCCAAGTCTAAAATTCTATTTTTCTATTAGACTGTATGTGCAAGCATAAAGTTAACAGAAGGCCATTTGTGCTTTTCTTCAATGTGATTGATGTTACTGTCATTGGTGCCTATATGCTATGGGTACAAAAATATTGCTGGACTCGAAGTGCACATCTCTACAGCTTTGAAGGTGTCTCCTTTAGGTAACTCTGGAGAAAGACTTAACAGGCCTAAACATAGAGTGAAGGATGTAGAGTGTCAGGTTAAGAATGGACCTCCAGAATGAATTAAGTTCTCAACTCAAGGTACCACTGTATACTTCATCAGAAACAACAGACCCATATGTTATCTAGTTTAAAAATTCTATCTCAATAAATAGTGGAAATTTAATTGGGTATAAAATATAGTCCAAAAACAATTAGTGTGACTTTTTTCACTCAACACTGGATAAGGGTAAAGGGGGTAAATAACACAGCACACAATTCAAAACTTTCAATAATATGTACAGGGAAGGAAGAAAATTATGAATAGAACAATAACATATCTCCTGATATGTTTATCTGTGTTTCTTCAAAGAAGAAAAACAATTTTTGATTAATAACATTAAAATATTATTAGAAATAAAGCAAAATAAAAATGAGTAGATTCTTCCTAATTTCTCCTAACTAATTGGTCTTTGCTGTTTAAGTCAGGCCTCAGGATAATTATGTAGCATTTGGGGAAAAATATACATCCCAGTAACCCAGCACTGGAGGACAAGATGGAGAAGATCTCCACAGCCACCATGTATTTTCCTTTGGTACTCAAGTAAGTTGGAACAAAGGATAACCAAACACTGCAAAACACCAACATGCTGAAAGTGATGAACTTTGCTTCATTGAAACTGTCTGGCAGCTTTCTGGCCTGGAAAGCCACGCTGAAGCTGACAATGGCCAAGAATCCCAGGTAACCCAAGACACAATAAAACATAGATACAGAACCTTCATTGCACTCCACTATGATTTTTTCAGCCTGAGAGTGCATATCAAAATCAGGATGTGGAGGATAACTAAGTAGCCATATAGCACAAATGCAGGCTTGTATAAAGGAGCAACCAATAATAATAGCATTAGATCTCTTTTTTCCTACCCATTTCCTCATTCTGGATCCTGGTTTGGTGGCCATGAAAGCCAAAATTACAGTGATAGTTTTGGCCAATATGCAAGAAACAGCAACTGAGAATACGATACCAAAAGCAGTTTGCCGTAAATAGCAGGTCACTGTGTTAGGGCAGCCAATGAACAGCAACGAACACAGGAAGCAGAGTAATAGGGAGATAAGAAGAGTGTAGGTGAGTTCCCGATTGTTGGCTTTGACAATGGGGGTGTTGGAATGCTTAGTGAAGACTCCAAGGGTCAAAGCTGTGATCAGAGAAAAACAGAGAGTCAAAGAAGCTAAAATAATCCCCAGTGGTTCTGAGAAAGTGAGAAAACTTAGAAACTTTGAAAGACATTGATCATGTTCCTTGTTTGGAAATTTATCTTCTGAGCATTTGAAACAATTATCCATATCTGTAATATAAGACAGAGAAGTTGTGTCCACTGTTCCGTCATGTCTGTCCAATGAAGTGAATATATCAATATGAAATGTGTGCTACTCTCTAAGAATGGCACTTATCTTATTATTTGGTTGATGGCCAAGCTTCTAAGGCATCCATGGGAAGCAGATTGCATCATCCAATCACAGGAGTGATGCTTGCAGACTTAAAAGGCTACTCTGCTCTTTCCTTCCTCAGGGTTGTTCCAGAGCAGCAGCATACTTGATCCCCTGCATTTTTATTTACAGCATTGGAGCAATCAATTAGATTCCCCCCCCATTAGATTTTCTTCTTCTTCGTGTTGTAGGGGAATAGGGTGGTGGTTGTGGTAATTTGGCGAATTTGTAACAATAGCTTTAGGAGGCAGCAGCCGTTTTGTGAATTGAACAGCAGCTATTCCAATGAACACTATGAGGTGTCTCTATTGTGTAAGAGAACTTCTCCAACAATCCTCTCACAGCCTACCAATAGGAGTGACTATGGGGGGGAGGGAATCCTATCTGATCTCTTCAGTTGTGGACCAGCTGCAATAGGGATGAGGTTTTCTGCCCTGTATAATTATTTTTACTTTATTCTTAAAAAACAACAACTGTCAAAGCACTCCATTAGTTAACACTGCTGAAATTTTAGAATGCATTACTTTCAGAAACAGTTCTCTTTCTCTTTTTATCTCCCCTGTTTCTTCCACAATTGTTTGCTCATTAATTGAGATATAAATATAGGTGATGATATTTATGCTGAGAAGAAAAGGAAGAAGAAATAATTTATCATGATCATGATCAATGTACAAGATATCACCTACCCGTTTGATTTGAAATCATCCCATATGGACATGGAGTACAATCATAGCAGCAAAATGACTTCCCCTCCATCTTTTTTTTGCTGAAGCCTGGATAGCACTTATCATTACACACAGCAAGAGGCAGCACCTGTTTATAACAATAAAAGAACAACAATGTAGCTTGCCATGGGAGGTTATAACTGAATTAGATACTCAGCACTTGGACAATGTTCTTGGAGCATGTTGACTGGATAAGTGATTTACAGGACAACACCAGAGTACTCTGGGTCAGAGAAGACCTATTAAAGTTAATGGGCCTTACCAAGGCTTTTCTTCAGCTACAACTTGTTGGAGTTCAGTTCTGGCACCTCTCAAGTGAGCACCATTGTCATTCTAAGAGAACAAGGGAGGCTTTCACTGTGACTTGGGTCACCTCTTTATCTTGGAAAATAGCAGTGGGCCTTACTAACTTAGGTTCATTAATTTCAATGGTTCTACTCTAAGAAGGGCATAGTCTTGTGTGTGTATGTTTAGAGGGGAGGGTAAGAAACTTTTCGTTTTGATTTCAGGCAAGTTGGCAAAAGAAGGAACAATAGTCATACAAAGGTGAATAAAAGTGGCAAAGAAGGTGACACACGGTAGAAAACAATTGAGAAAATTAAAAAGGAAACCTGAGAGGGAGACAAAAAAGCAATACCAGCAGTTGGTATTGGAAGTAGTAGAAGGGAAAGGCGAAGAAGAAATGATACAAATATTTGAGAATGTAAATAAATAGAGAGGAAAATGAATGGGGTGCAGCCAAGGGTGGAGAATGCATGTGATTTGAAGAGGAAAGGGAGGGGACAAGGAGCTCATTGGAACCCTGTGCTCAACAGCACCCAGACCCCCAGAGCCAGTGATGCTGGCAGAAATTGGAGTCCAACGACACCAACAGGCTCCTATTTTGGGTACCCCTACTGTACAGTATTGCAACTTTATTTGTTGCTGCAACCATCATGGTAATTTCAACCATCAATGAAAAAGGTACATCCTATCTATATTATACAGAATGTATTGTACAGTATATATTTCAGTTCATATATATTATCCTCTCAGCTACTTAAGATGGGACTGTGTGTAGGAAAATAAAATTTATGAAGTGTACAGGGCAACTTTTGTGAGAAGAATTATGATGTTAGAGAAATGTGAGATTACAACCTCACATTTTCAGACATAGATGACCTAGTTTTTACATAGGCCAATTTTCTTACCATTTATTGTTCAGTCTCACCTGATTAAATGAATTGTGCCATGTGATGACATCCTTCTTAATGCTGAACTTTTGATTTTGTAAAGCTCTTGGATTCATCCTTCCAACTTTCACTCTTAGTAAGGATTGATTGGGGAAAGTAACCCAGTTTATAATATTAAATCCAGCTTCTAATTCACCATTCTTATCAAAAGACACAAAGTCCCCAGCACTATTATTAAATGTTATGCTCCGCAGAGAAGAGTGAAGCTGCATAGAATGTGCAAAATGAAAAATGACCAAAGAAAAAAATGTTTTGCTTTAATTAGGAGGGATAAGTAAGATAGAGATAAGCTACAAAAATAGTAATATGCAGAATAAAATATTTTGAACACATATTTATTTCCCATAACTAAACATTGCCACTGCTACCAGGGCATACAGAAAATTGTCATGCAATCACAGTTGAAAATAAACATATACTCTCCTCACTTGCACAGAAACGAAAAGCATAAGAACTGTCTTACATGATCAAATTAATGACCAGCAGTCCATTTTCCTTAGAAGTCACCCGCATGCCCCCTGGAAATTGGTTGCTCAGGCGCGCCGCTGAGTCCAGACTTTCCTTGCCAAAATAGACTGCAATAAACACCTACTGAGTTACAGAGAACAGTAGGTCTCTTTCTATAGGTTAGATTATGTCAGCAAAAGCCAACTCTTGGGGTGGAATATGTCTGTCTAGAATGCCCCAGACCAGAACACATTAATAAATTTAAAACCATTAAACATACTTATTTACAGAAAGCAACCATGAAAGTGATCACTTTATACAAAATAGTAAATAAAAGTACTATTTAATACTTTAATTCCAGGGTTGCCAACCTGTGCATACATGGGGGAAATGGGATAACTCTTGGCCACATAGTCATGTTCAGCAGAGAAGTGAAAACCAGTTCTGAAAATTTCAAAGAAGTCATCTCCCCCAATGAATTTTCAAGAGGGCTTCATTTTGCTCCCATCAAATCAACCAACCGTTTCCCCCCAGGAATTTTAACACAGTTTAATCACATGAAATTATCTCAGGGACAGTTTGGATAAGTATCACATCTTCCCTCACCACCACACCAGTAATATTTGAATCCCAAGTTATTATAACAAGTCCATGGTACAGCCCTTTCCACAAAGCACCGTCCAACCGCCCAGAGAGGTGGCACTGGCCTGTGAAGTAACTGTACCATGAGCCCTCCCCCCTGTTTGTTTTTGAACATACTATGTTCCTACAGAAGAATACTGACTACAATTACTTCCTTAACGACTCCGTCAACTGGTGCATAGGAGGATGAAACAAGGATGAAATATTTGTTTGTAGGCTTCTGTAGATGGTAAGGGGAAAGCATTTGAGCATGAAATAGAGATTTGTTTGTTTGATGATTTAATGGTGCTAGTTGTATATACTTGGTTCTTGTTATCCATGAACTCCATGAACTGAGTGCTATTACATCTTTGATTAGCTAAGATAGGAAGGTTAATATGGACATAAAATCTTACCTGCCAAGGTTGCAGATTTGTATTATCCCATCTTCTTGTGCCTGCCACTGATGTGTATTTAGGCCTGGATGAGTACATCCTATGTAAAGCATCTGCAATGGCCTGGATTGTATTATAGGAGCTGTAACTTTGGCCAGTCATGCTCATTTCAAAAAGACCACCAGGAAGGTCCTCCAATTTCTCTTCACCGGTACAAATATCAATCCTTTCCTCATTCTCACTAGAATCAGAAAATAAGCAGTTGAATGCCTTTTGCCAGAATATCCTGAGGAAACCATCTCCTTTGGGAAAGTTAGGATGCAAGAGCTGCAGGAATCTCGTGAAGCCTATCATTTCAGTTGACTGAATTGCAAATGACAAGGCACCATCAAAGTTTTGTATATTAAAATTTCTCTGTAATGTTTCTAATGTGAAATCCCATTGGGCTGTCATAATCCATACTTTCCCAGTAAAAAACTGTGTGTTACCTTCAGTGTATGAAAATACCATATCAATCCATATCAAAGCTGTAATGGTTTGAGGTTCTGCACATACAACCAATACATTAACTTTTGAGATGGTCAGAGAAAAGCTGTTGGCCCAGTTGAGTAATGATGAACTAAAATTGTCTACAGTTTGAGATATGGCTGGTGTTTTTTCATTGATGGCTGTGCAGATTCCATGTTGGGAAAACATTGGCAGTAAGGTCTGCATGAATTTCTCTCCATTGTCATCATCTGTTGCAACCATCCCCACCCACTTCCACTGGAAATGCAGCAGGAGATGGACAATTCCTACATATTGATGTTGTTCATTGGGAACCATCCGATAGAATGGAGTGAGCTGGGATTCAAAATTCATTTTTGGAGCTAATATGCAACTGGCAATCTGAGGGGGGAGAATATCATGTTGGGCAGAGGTTATGCCAAGCTGAAATGATTTGTCCCAAATAAATGCCAACAATAGCATTTTCTAGAGTAAATATACTTGTTTTAGGACTATTCTCATTTTGAATTCCCCCATTCGTTTTTGCTCTCTTTGTTTCTTTTCATTGAATCCAACTTCTTTGTCATCTTATCAGTCACAGAGTTATCCTTATGCAGAAGTGTAGTAATAATAATAATAATAATAATAATAATAATAATAATAATAATAATTTATTATTTGTACCCCGCCCATCTGGCTGGGTTTCCCCAGCCACTCTGGGCAGCTTTCATAGAAACCAAAAACACTAAAATATCATACATTAAAAACTTCCCTGAACAGGGCTGCCTTAAGATGTCTTCTGAATGTCAGGTAGTTGTTTATCATTTTGACATCTGATGGGAGGGTGTTCCACAGGGTGGGCGCCACTACCGAAAAGGCCCTCTGCCTGCTTCCCTGTAGCTTTGCTTCTCGCAATGAGGGAACCGCCAGAAGGCCCTCGGCGCTGGACCTCAGCGTCCAGGCAGAACGATGGGGGTGGAGACGCTCCTTCAGGTATACTGGGCCGAAGCCGTTTAGGGCTTTAAAGGTCAACACCAGCACTTTGAATTGTGCTCGGAAACGTACTGGAAGCCAATGTAGGTCTTTCAAGACCGGTGTTATGTGGTCTTGGCGGCCGCCCCCAGTCACCAGTCTAGCTGCCGCATTCTGGATTAGCTGTAGTTTCCGAGTCACCTTCAAAGGTAGCCCCACGTAGAGCGCATTGCAGTAGTCCAAGTGGGAGATAACTAGAGCATGCACCACTCTGGCGAGACAGTCCGCGGGCAGGTAGAGTCTCAGCCTGCGTACCAGGTGGAGTTGGTAGACAGCTGCCCTGGATACAGAATTGACCTGCGCCTCCATGGACAGCTGTGAGTCCAAAATGACTCCCAGGCTACGCACCTGGTCCTTCAGGGGCACAGTTACCCTATTCAGGACCACGGAGTCCTCCACACCAGTCCGCCCCCTGTCCCCCAAAAACAGTACTTCTGTCTTGTCAGGATTCAACTTCAATCCATTAGCTGCCATCCATCCTCCAACCGCCTCCAGGCACTCACACAGGACCTTCACCGCCTTCACTGGTTCTGATTTGAAAGAGAGGTAGAGCTGGGTATCATCTGCATATTGATGGACACCCAGTCCAAACCCCCTGATGATCTCTCCCAGCAGCTTCATATAGATGTTAAAAAGCATGGGGGAGAGGACAGAACCCTGAGGCACCCCACAAGTGAGGGCCCAAGGGTCTGAACACTCATCCCCCCCACCTCTTTCTGAACACGGCCCAGGAGGAAGGAGCGAAACCACTGTATAACAGTGTACAATCTGCAACATGTGTGCTACATGTGCCCCCCCCCCGAGACTCTGGCAAAGTTAGAGATGCAGAATTAAGTTGGTTTGGCTTGCATTTTTATGCAAAACTACCTGAGTCACATTTCCCAAAATCATACATGAACTAAAAGACAGCTATCCTTTGAAATTTGTGCTTCTTAAAATTCTGCAGTGAAGTTCTCAAACCAAAGAATGTGTTTACAATGTGAATATTAGGAGATACTAGTGCATAAATACACACATTAGTTGAAATAACTTACACAAATGCATTGAAGTTTTTTTAAGTATACATTAGGCAAAAATAGTCTGCAAAAATAGTACAGTGGTACCTCGGGTTACATACGCTTTAGGTTACATACGCTTCAGGTTACAGACTCCGCTAAGCCAGAAATATTACCTCGGGTTAAGAACTTTGCTTCAGGATGAGAATAGAAATCGGGGGGCGGCGGCACTGTGGCAGCAGGAGGCCCCATTAGCTAAAGTGGTGCTTCAGGTTAAGAACAGTTTCAGATAAGAACGGACCTCCAGAACAAATTAAGTACATAACCAGAGGTAGCACTGTATATTATCCAGAAGCACCTTTCTCAAGGATGAAATATTCAAATCACTTGTCCCCTAAAGGACTAGGGTAGATTAAGTGATTCAGTTTTCGCACACACTCTAGAAATGTAATGACTACCCTCACAGGAGACCTGCTATGGCTCTCCTTTCAAAATCTCATTGGGATTCATACTCTAAGTAGAAGTGTCCTTGCCTGCCCCAAGTAATATCATGGATGTTGTTGTATTTTGGTAAAGGTAAAATGGGTATTTCTTTATATTTCTCAGACACATTTTTTTTCATTTACTAATAACTTGGGAAAGTTACAAAATAATAAAGTAAGTTTAAATGACTTCCTTGTATGGCTTGCTACATTTGTCTATATCACCAATCACCGTGGGAAGAAAGAAAGAAAAGGAACTGCATCACTAAAATAGTGTAAGAACCGGTCCTTAGACTTTTCAGTGTATTTGGTACCCAGGGGAAAAGAAACCAGATAGAATTTTCACTGAAAGGTTCATTTTTTTTAAAAAAAATCAATTATTATTTTTACTGCCAATATATTTCATTTATGGTGAAATATGACACACAATCTAAGCATAAAAAGCATTATATGGTAAAAGGGATACTGAACTTAGGTGAAAATATCATGGTGAATATATGAGAATATTTGTGGAAGACAGGACACAGATTATCTTTAAATATTTCCAAAAGGGGAAGTTGCTTATCAGTTTTTCAGAAATGCTATAAAGACATACCTCTTATATTTATATATATGAGGCAATTTTTAAAATGTGTGTGGGGTTTTTCAGGAAAATAAGAAAGCACATAAATGATATTTTATGATAAAATGCCACATTGCACCCAGGCTTTTATTTTATTATCTAAAACATTTCATAAACTCAGAGAGTTAGCATCCTATATGGTAACAGCATCTAAGATAGCATATGTAAAAAAATGGAGGCAGGTCAGCATACTTTCTATAAAATAATGGTATGTTATGAAAACGCTAATAAATATTCATTTAAAAATATATATAAAATAATGGTATGAGAAGCTCTGGGAATTGGTTACAGTGGCAAAAATCACTCATAAAAGGACAAAAATGAAAGGCTACATTTATAATGTAATTGATACATTTTATTCAATGTGACAGGATCAGATGCTTACAGCATTTGGACAATGAATTTCAGAGATGTTTTTGTTTATCTTTAGCTTATATTTATTCTGCTTCCAGTTTTTGTCATCTGCTTCTCCTGATATTTATGCAATTAAATGAAAATAAAATAAAATAAAAACTGCTATTTTATCTGCAAATAAAAGTCCTACTTAAGATAAAATTGAACCATCCTGATGAAAAACATCTCTCCAGCATAATTATTGTACAGAATTAAAAAGAACAAATGTTTGGGGGGGGTGGAGCTGTTTTATAATGTATTTCTGACCCTTCCCCACATGCACATAATAAAAAAAGAATTAAAACTGTTTTCCCCACCTTATATGTTTTGTTAAAAATAAGCAAGGCCCAATTCTTTGGTGTCAGTTATACTTTTTGTCTCTCATGCTCACGTTCTCTTTTTTATGTAGAAAACAGAGCAAAAGAGAATAAAAATCCTCATTATTTAGCAGAACAGTAATTACTGTATTAGAGCTGGAAAAAGATGCATGGCTCATACATTCACTCTACCTGTGGAATCTTGTAGTTGCCTAAGAGAATAGCCATGTTAACGGAGATGTCAGAATCAAATCCTCCAACAACAGCTATCAGTTTCTTTTTCTTGTTGCATTTGAAATTGGGGACAATTCTTTTGGTGATGGAGAGAAGTTTCAGAGTGTTCTGATAAGTCATCCTTGCATTTAAGAAGCTAATCATAGATGTGGAACCCAAAGCTCATATTCGGTAGGATCTTAGGGTTCTCATTGATTTCCTTCACTGCAAATACGAAGGACAAAACTTGTTGGTAGTTCTTCGGCATTGCACTAAAGAAGAGGCACATCATTTTTCAGATTCGCGAAAACAAACAAAAAAAACCTCAGATCATTTTTTGTATTACCATGCCTGCACATAGTTTTGAATTGTTTATATTTTCAAATTAATGAAAAAATGGCAGACAATAAAAATCCTTTGTGTAAGGACTATGGTGTAGCAATACCAGATACACTACTGATGCAATAGATATGTCTTTTGCATCAGTAACATGCCACCAGCACACATGCTGCACCAGTGAAAGTGCTGGTACAGAGACCAAAATGGGATGAAATGGACCCCTATGATCCATCAGACAATACTTCCATCAACAACATACTTTTACACCAGCCATTGAATTCCTCAAGATTGAAACAAACTTTTCAAAAATGATCTGTTCAGTTTCTCCCTCCCTCCCTCTCTCTCTCTCTCTCTCTCTCTCTCTCTCTCTCTCTCTCTCTCTCTCTCTGGAACCATACTTCTAAAAGTGTTTGCTGGAAGGAAAACCCATCTTGCATTAGGCTACAAATGGTAACTAGATCATAGATGAGCTGGACTGTTGATTCACACAATTAGAGTGTGAGTGATTTTCAGAGTGAGTATGTGAACACCTTCATGCCTTTTATGTTGTGAGAGTATACTATGGAGTCAAGTCTGAGAACTCCTCCATGTGCCCCACTTCGTTAGACCTTCTCCTTCAGCCCTTGGACTCTTTACATCTAAGGTGACTAGGTCTTTATACTGGGGATCAATAAATGCCCCATGGTTACTGTTTCCTGTATGCTCCTGTGGCTACCTAACCTCAAGCGCTGTGCACCAAGTCACTGGTGGCAGCTGTTTTCATGGTGTGACTGCAGCTCTCGTTGTTGTATGCCTTGGCCCCTATCTTATACTGCTTGGAAAGAGAGCCTGCCCCTCACTTGATGAGTTTTGAACCCTTACCCTGAAGATGTCTGTGTGTCCTCTCTGCAGGTCACTTACTAAGAGAATGATACACCTTCTGTGATGTTTGGTTTCTTCTTCCTTCCTTTTGTATGCTATATTTCAACACAGAGCGTTGAAAGAAATTCACAAGCATTTGCAAATTTCTAGCGTGAGGGAATGAGCAGATTTGTTGATGCCTGTACTTCTAGAGCTCCCAGCATGGTGTATTATGGTGTCATGGTATATATTCTGATACAGGAAGATATTTGTTGGTGGCTGGGTGGATTGGGTTTATTAGTTTGCTCAAGGTCCATGTGTTATGTGGCCATCACTATTGCCATGGCTCCAGACTGGTGGTCTTTGGTGATGTTCCCATGAATATTGTGTCTGCTATTTTGTGACTTTATGAGCTGTGCTTTGCCATCTGTGTCTGAGCTGAGTGCATATAGAGTTCAGCAGTTCCTATACTAGTGAACATCTTACTGCCCTATAATCATGGATGTTTATGATTGCTTAACCTCAACCTACAGGAATATATATATATATATATATATATATATATATATATATATATATATATATGCTTTCGTAGATTTTCACGGGTACAGGAATGCAGGTTTTGGTGTCTTCGGGTGTCTTCCCGTGTAAGAGTTGGGGTGTCTAGGTGACGTTTCGACGAGGTCTCACTCGTCATCTTCAGGCTGGTGCTTTCGGCTTCTTGTTACTGGAACAGAGCAGGATCTCAGTGTTTGAGTTCCTATAAATACTGTTGAGGGGGTGTGGTGTATAGCCTCCAACGTTCTGGGCAGAGAGGAAGTTCCCAGGTTAGTGTGCCTTTTCTTCTTTTGTTCATTAATTACTTGAGGGATATCTTGAGTGATTTCTTGAGTGATATTCTGAGTACCACTTAGGAGGGTCATTAGGTGTGGATTAGTTGCTAAAGCTTTCGTGTCTTGACCTCTTGAGCTTGTGAAGAGTTTTTCTGAGAAGATGGCTGTACTGCAAATAGTTGTGCTCTGGCTTGGCTTCGTGTATAGGGGCGAGCTGTGGTTTTGTGCCCTGTGCCAGCCAGATCTGTGTAGGGATTGCAGGGGGGTGCAGCATCCGGAGGTGCCACTATGGTTTGGCTACTGGATGGTGTCTGTAATTTATCTGTGGAGAGGGTCTGGGTTTGGGTCTGGTGTGGTTGATTGGAGATGGCGTTCTGTGTGCCTCTGGTTCTGGTGTCGGTTTTTGTGGGGAGGGCTAATTTCCAGATGTCTGGCAGGCGGGACGTGTCGTCACGCTTGTTCATGTTGTGAGGGTGTTTCTCTATCTCGATGGCTTCCATGATTATTCTCTTGTGGTGATGTTCCATGTTAAAGAGCAATTTGGAATCTGCAAAATTAATTTCGTGTCCTGTTTCTTTCATGTGTTGGTAAAGAGAGGAAGTTTTTTCTTCTTTTTTGACGGCATTCCTGTGTTCTGCGATACGTGCATTTATTCGTCTGTTTGTTTGTCCAATGTACGTGGCTGGGCAGACCCTGCAATCCCTACACAGATCTGGCTG
The DNA here is from genome assembly GCF_964188305.1 of Podarcis bocagei. Classification (NCBI taxonomy): domain Eukaryota; kingdom Metazoa; phylum Chordata; class Lepidosauria; order Squamata; family Lacertidae; genus Podarcis; species Podarcis bocagei. The sequence continues at coordinate 34,084,179 of NC_138138.1, read as the reverse complement.
GCACAGGGCACAAAACCACAGCTCGCCCCTATACACGAAGCCAAGCCAGAGCACAACTATTTGCAGTACAGCCATCTTCTCAGAAAAACTCTTCACAAGCTCAAGAGGTCAAGACACGAAAGCTTTAGCAACTAATCCACACCTAATGACCCTCCTAAGTGGTACTCAGAATATCACTCAAGAAATCACTCAAGATATCCCTCAAGTAATTAATGAACAAAAGAAGAAAAGGCACACTAACCTGGGAACTTCCTCTCTGCCCAGAACGTTGGAGGCTATACACCACACCCCCTCAACAGTATTTATAGGAACTCAAACACTGAGATCCTGCTCTGTTCCAGTAACAAGAAGCCGAAAGCACCAGCCTGAAGATGACGAGTGAGACCTCGTCGAAACGTCGCCTAGACACCCCAACTCTTACACGGGAAGACACCCGAAGACACCAAAACCTGCATTCCTGTACCCGTGAAAATCTACGAAAGCAAATATCTCACCTCTACGGGGAGGAAACCTTCCAGCTGACAAGAACCTACGAGAAACTAGAAATCCGAAGAGCCACCATCTTATGTGATCTCTTGTTCCTACGCAACTGCCGAGACAACAACTTAATTCCCACATGCTTCCAACTTAAATTCCACTCTAAAACCCCAGCTACCGAAAGGATCCTGAAACGAACTGAACTATCCCTAATCAGAAACGAACTACATAAGAAAAGATACCTACTAAACCAAACCAACAAAGATCTGCTCACTCTTCACCTCAAACTCTGTAACAAAATCCACCCTGCACTCTGGGACAAATGCAAACAACTAGCCGTTTGGAGAGCTGAAACTGAGTCCTCTCACAAGACAGACACACACACCAACAAACTCCACAAACTAGAGAAACGCCAGAAGCCCAGCCACCCTCCACAACAACCCATGAAACAAACAGTACATAACATATCAGACAGGATCCTCACCTCAACTGAAACCAAAGTACTCTCCAAAGGTTTCAACTTTGCAGTCGCCCCGAGACGCATCCCCACGGAAAACATCATATGCGGAGTCGAAGCTAGCCTAACCAAAATCAACCCAGATGAAGCCAATAAAATCAGACTTGAAGTCACCAACATCCTCTGCTCCAGCAAACCACCAAGAAGCAATTTACACAAAGAAGAACGGAAAGCACTCACCAACCTGAGGAAAGACAACAACATAATCATTCTCCCAGCAGACAAAGGTAATGCCACTGTTGTGATGAACACATCGGACTACCAAGCAAAACTATCAAATCTACTCCAAGACCCTACCTACCAACCTATAAAAACAGATCCCACCACCTATCTGGAAAAAACCACCAAATCCAAAATAAAAGCCTCTCCTATCAGTGAAGAAATCCAGCTAAGAATCATCCCCAGAGAAAAATCATCCAGATGCCCCAAACTCTACGGTCTCCCCAAGATACACAAAGAAGGAACACCACTCAGACCAATAGTCAGCTCCATAGGCTCACCTCTACAAAATCTCGCTAAATTTCTCGCTAAGCAACTTCAGCCCTATGCAGAATCTATCGCTTCACACGTTACAAACTCCCTCCAGTTCATAGAAACAATAAAGAAGCAAAACCTACATCCCGATGACCTACTTGTGAGCTTCGATGTTGTATCTCTCTTCACACAAGTGCCCATTAATGAAGCCTTGACAGCCATTCAAAACAAATACAATCCCCCCGAATACATCCTGGACCTGACCAACCACTGCCTAACCAACACGTACTTCATCCACAATGGACAAAGATACAAACAGATAGAAGGAGCACCTATGGGATCACCCCTCTCTCCGGTCATCGCAAATCTGTACATGGAACACTTTGAAACCAATGCTTTAGACAAGTCAGAACACAAACCCAAACTTTGGCTCAGATATGTTGACGACACCTTTGTAATTTGGCCACACGGGAAGGAAAAACTAGATAGCTTCCTCACACATCTCAACAGCCTACACCCCAAAATACAATTCACTATGGAAATAGAAGCCAACAACCAACTTCCCTTCCTTGACGTCCTAATCTACAAAAAACCTGATGGCTCCCTAGGACACACTATCTACCGGAAAAAAACACACACCAACCGCTACTTACATGCACAATCACACCACCACCCTGCACAAATAAACTCCGTAGCCAAGACTCTCATCTCCAGAACCAAACGCCTGGCTGACAAAGACCACTTGACAACTGAGTTACAGAATCTCTCAAATGTGTTAATCGCCAACGGATACCAGCAAAACAGGGTTACGAAGCTAATCCAAAAAGAAACACCCCTCAAAAACCAAGACACAGAAGAAAACAATGGCATGGCCCTCCTTCCTTATATCAAGGGCACTACAGATAAAATTAGCAAAATCCTCCATAAACACAATATCAAAACAGCCTTTTGCACCAACCAAAAAATAGCCAATATCCTCAGAAACCCCAAAGATAAAATCCAGCTAGAAAACCAAGGGGTCTATGAAATACCCTGCAAAGTCTGCCCAGCCACGTACATTGGACAAACAAACAGACGAATAAATGCACGTATCGCAGAACACAGGAATGCCGTCAAAAAAGAAGAAAAAACTTCCTCTCTTTACCAACACATGAAAGAAACAGGACACGAAATTAATTTTGCAGATTCCAAATTGCTCTTTAACATGGAACATCACCACAAGAGAATAATCATGGAAGCCATCGAGATAGAGAAACACCCTCACAACATGAACAAGCGTGACGACACGTCCCGCCTGCCAGACATCTGGAAATTAGCCCTCCCCACAAAAACCGACACCAGAACCAGAGGCACACAGAACGCCATCTCCAATCAACCACACCAGACCCAAACCCAGACCCTCTCCACAGATAAATTACAGACACCATCCAGTAGCCAAACCATAGTGGCACCTCCGGATGCTGCACCCCCCTGCAATCCCTACACAGATCTGGCTGGCACAGGGCACAAAACCACAGCTCGCCCCTATACACGAAGCCAAGCCAGAGCACAACTATTTGCAGTACAGCCATCTTCTCAGAAAAACTCTTCACAAGCTCAAGAGGTCAAGACACGAAAGCTTTAGCAACTAATCCACACCTAATGACCCTCCTAAGTGGTACTCAGAATATCACTCAAGAAATCACTCAAGATATCCCTCAAGTAATTAATGAACAAAAGAAGAAAAGGCACACTAACCTGGGAACTTCCTCTCTGCCCAGAACGTTGGAGGCTATACACCACACCCCCTCAACAGTATTTATAGGAACTCAAACACTGAGATCCTGCTCTGTTCCAGTAACAAGAAGCCGAAAGCACCAGCCTGAAGATGACGAGTGAGACCTCGTCGAAACGTCGCCTAGACACCCCAACTCTTACACGGGAAGACACCCGAAGACACCAAAACCTGCATATATATATATATATATATATATATATATATATATATATATATATATATATATATATATATATATATATATATATATTGTTTTGAGCACACAGATATGTTTCATGATTGTGCTATTTTTCTTCATAGATTTTCAGCACACACCAGAAAATAAGCAATATACAAAATAGGGCCCAATAGGGTCTTCTGCCAATTTTAAAATAAAATGCATAAGCATGACCTCAAGCTCAGACAATTCATGTTCTATGACATAAAAGTGGAGAGTTGTGGATAGGATTCACTTTCCTCCCTTTGAAAGCAATGGGACCAAAGTGACATGCCAGCACTCTAGAAAAAGGCTTAATCAGGTTCAGAAAAACTTCAAATATGGTAGAAAGAGAGAGTGAATTAAATACCTGGGGGATGAGTCAACCCAAATGTGTTATGGCCATGGGATATTGAGTGACAATTGGAGAAGGGGAGGAGGAAGTGCAGAAGCCAATATTTAATGAAGTTTTCTGGAATCTTGAAAAGGGGCACTTCTTCCTGCAATATTTATTGCTAATCAAATATATCTTTATCTATATCTGTACTTTTAATCTATCCCACCCCACCCTCATTTTGGTGATGCTGAAGTTCAGGTACATAATCACCACTGGTAACTAAAATATGGGTCCTGTCCGACAAATGTATCCTGTTTTGCCAATGGAAAACATCTCTCTTACTTGCATCTGTGTTTTGAATATGACCTGTGCAAATTATGGAGAGGGAAAATGCTTACAGAAGATCATATTCAAACTTGGTGTTAGGGTTTTCCTGGAAAGTTAATTCATCAAATGCAATGCCAAGCTGAGATGTCATCTCTCCTATGATCAGGTCACCTTCCTGATAATACTCGTAAGGGAGCTGGAACAGATCAGTCATGTCACACAAAAGAGTGTCTTTCCTTCCATCTGTTGAAGGCACCTGAAGCCACAGAAGGATGAAGAGCAACCGCAAAAACATTCCTGCTATATCTGCAGCAGTTTCTGACCTATAGTTCTGTTCTTAGTCTGCCATCCACCATCAACTAGATTATGTCCATGGCTCCAGAATACTTTGACAAGGAGAAACTGCCAAAATCAAATTAGGGTAGCTCCTCCTGTCGAAAATCCTTCTTTCTAGTTCTGATCATGTGCAGATTGATTTTATTTAAGTTTCTCTTTATTGTGCTTGTATCTAGTGTAAATCCCTCTGGAATATGACTAGATGGAATTAAACATAATATTCTGGGATAATTACTGTTTACAAATCATCTCTCCAGATGCCAGAAAGGAAAAAAAATCTTTAGATCTCATTGTAACTCAGTAGCACTTTTTAAAAGCTAAATAAAAATATTTAATAAAATAATAAAATAAAATAGACTGAATGGTCCACTGATCATTAATTCTACTGGAGAGGGTTTTCTGCAGTGGCAGGCTTGGAATTGATTGTGTTTGAAGTCCATTCCAACTAATTGTTCCTTATTTCAGAAATTTGTGTTATACTTATGAGTCTGGAAATAAAACAAGGTAGATGTTTCTGAATATATGGTATTCCTCAGCTGTGCACAAATATATTGCTTTGTAAATTAAAAGAAAGGGGGAAATCATTCATTGTGCTCAGTGACATTTCAGTACTGTTTTAGTGTTGTGGGGGTTATGTTTATTTACCACTATCCTGAAACTTCTCCCCATTGTGGATTATAAAGGGGAGGGGAATTAAAGCATTAAGATACAGAACTCAAAGCAAGAATAAAACACATCATACTTCTGCTATATATTACTGTGTGCACATTCGTTCTACCAGGAGAGGTGGTGTGGGATAGGTCTGCATCAGCCCCTAACAGGGGAAATGCTATGACAAAATATGCAGGGATGAGCAATATACAGAACATATCTGTCTCAGCTAGCTGATTCCCAGTTCAGCTGGGCTCAGCCAGTATGAAGTCCCCAACCCTGGTTCAGCTGAAAATACATGACTTGTTCAATCCAGCTCATGGCTTGTTCACCCCAGCTCAGCCAGTTCAGCCTAAGTCAGTGTAAGCCCCAATAAGGCTGTTCTTGGAACATAGGGAGTGTGGAACCAAAAAGAGGGAATTAGGCAGGATCCTAAGCTCTTTTAAGTTAAAGGATTGTGTTCCCTCTATCATGTTTAAGCAGAGCAGCGGCAGCAACCCAAATGAAGACGGGGCTTGGATGTGACGTCTCTTTACACCAGCTTAATGTACACGTCTGGTGTAGCCTTGATGGCCGTGGTTTTTGCATACCAAAAGGAGCTGCACCTTTCTGGATGTTTCCTCAGAAATAAGTTTATGTACGTAATTATTTATATTAGTATTTCTAATCTATCAGCTCATTGAAAAATATCATGGTGGTGTACAATAAAACTACTGAGCCATCATAAATTGTTGTTGTTGTTTAGTCGTGTCTGACTCTTTGTGACCCCATAGACCAGAGCACGCCAGGCACTCCTGTCTTCCACTGCCTCCTGCAGTTTGGTCAAACTCATGCTGGTAGCTTCGAGAACACTATCCAACCATCTCGTCCTCTGTTGTCCCCTTCTCCTTGTGCCCTCCATCTTTCCCAACATCAGGGTCTTTTCCAGGGAGTCTTCTCATAATTCATCATAAATTCATAATTCATCATGAATTAATAAAATACAGTTACAGATAGGTAGCCGTGTTGGTCTGCCATAGTCAAAATAAAAAAATTCCTTCCAGTAGCACCTTAAAGACCAACTAAGTTAGTTCTTGGTATGAGCTTTCGTGTGCATGCACACTTCTTCAGATACACACTGTGTGTATCTGAAGAAGTGTGCATGCACACGAAAGCTCATACCAAGAACTAACTTAGTTGGTCTTTAAGGTGCTACTGGAAGGAATTTTTTTATTTTAATAAAATACAAAAGAAGATTGATCAAATTATTCAACTAAAATTGCTAGATTAAATAAACATTTTGAGCTGACAGTACAATATCAGATTTGTTGTTCCCTGGCTGATTTCAAAGGAGAACAGTGTTCCAAAGTATTGCTGTTATTACAATAAATGACTTTGTGTAAAGGACTTTTGACTAAACAAATTTGAAACATTAAGTATAACCTCGCTAATGTCTCCTAGTTAAGAGGTCCTTGCTGTTTAACTCTGGCCTAAGGATAATGATGTAGCATTTGGGAGAAAAGATACAGCCAAGTAACCCAGCACCGGAGGCCAAGATGGAGAAGATCTCCACAGCCACCATGTATTTCCCCTTGGTGCTCAGGTAAGAAGGCACAAAGGACAACCAAATACTGCAAAAGACCAGCATGCTGAATGTGATAAACTTGGCTTCATTGAAACTGTCTGGCAGCTTCCTGGCCTGAAAAGCCACAATGAAGCTAACTATGGCCAGGAGCCACAGGTAACCGAGAACACAATAAAACATTGTGACTGATCCTTCATTGCATTCTACTATGATTTCTTTCACCACAGATTTCATGTTGAAATCTGGGAATGGAGGAGCAGTACAGAGCCATAGAACACAGATGCCAGTTTGAATAAGGAAGCAACTAAGTAGAATACAGTTGGCCAGCCTTTTCCCCACCCATTTCCTCATACTGGATCCTGGTTTAGTAGCCATGAAAGCCAGGACCACAGTTATGGTTTTTGATAATATGCATGAAACAGCCACTGAGTAAATTATGCCAAAAGCAGTTTGTCGTAAATAACATGTCACTGCATGGGGTTTTCCCAGGAATAGCAAGGAGCAGAGGAAGCAAAGAAACAGGGAGATGAGCAGAACATAGGTGAGGTCACGATTGTTGGCTTTGACAATAGGAGTGTCCCTGTGCTTGATGAAAATTCCTAGCACCAAAGCCGTGATCAGAGAGAAAGAGAGTGCCAAGAAAATGAAAGTGATCCCCAATGGTTCTGAGAAAGTGAGGAAATTTAGAAACTTTGAAATACATTGATCTTGGTTCTTGTTTGGAAATTGATCTTCTAGGCACCTGAAACATTCATCAGTGTCTGAGGAAAAAAAGATATATGTATTCTTGATTTTTTTGCCATCAATTATTGTGATCTTATTCACTCTTGAAAATGAAGTAGATGCATCTATCTCCCTTGTATGGCATTGTGTGTAGACACACTAATTAGAGCCTACTGGATTGGGCCAATGGCTACAACATCCCTGAAGTCCTCAGCCACCACATTCACTGCCTCTCCTACCTTTTCCAGGTTCACCACCTTGACATCAAAGGAACAAACTTGTTCCCAGAGAGCGTGGAGCTCATTGCACTTTAGTGTGACTTCAGTCCAATGGGGAGATCGTCATACATATGGCAGAGACTGCAAAACACAGGAAAGCTCCCACAACTCTCCTAGGTTTCTGTTTGCATAATTGTATTTTCTTTGCTTGCCTTAGTAACTTTATTGAGTGTTAGGGATTTCACTGGGCAGAGTGGGGTGCCCTGGCCTCTTTGCCGTTCTGCCAGACCTGTGGATCTGCTTAACTCACCTTGACACTTGGCACTGTGGCACTTCATCAGATTAGGATGCTGCACAGGCTAGCTCAAATTTCTATATCCTTTTAAAGTATTCTTCTTTGAAATACTGCCTTTGTGGAAACATAAATATTTGAGCTGCTGAATGATGTGTAATAAATATGACAGAAGCAGTGACCATTTTGTGTGGGGGTTACATTTCTGTCACCCGCACATGTTGGTGCAGTGCTCATAAGCACGCCTCACTCTGTCTGCCCTTTTCTGGGTCCAAAAGGACCCATGTGTCAGTTATCACACATCAGCTGGATGCACCGAAAATTGTCACTGCCTGCATAAAAAGTGAAAACATGAAATACCATGAGCATTAATAAAATAAACCATGTAGTGGGAATCAATCAACCAACCCACCATTGCAACAGGCAAATGGTATGAAAATACTGAAGGCTAATATGGGTTGTCTACATCACCCATTGGCCACAGGATTGATTCACATGTGTCTCCCGATCCCAGAAAAAGTGGGAGTTGTTTGTGAATTCTCCATTTAGTGTTGAATCCTGAAACCAAGACCCAAGTTTTGGGGAAACACTCTGGTGAGACAACTCTACCAGAGATTTTACTTTTCAAAACACGCAGCAAATAACAAAGTCTAGAACAAAGATCTCCTTATCAAGGGGTCTGACTTGCCCCCCACATTGAGGTGGTGCAGCCACATGATGCACTAACTCTCAGAATTAGCATTTGAGTGGTGTGTTAGGAGTTGTATCTTGATGAGTTGTCTTAACTGCTCTTCTGTGTAGGAGAGATGAACTGTTAAAGGGGGCAGAATGAAATAACTGGATAATATTTTATCAGACTGTACGTGATGTCTCCTACCCTTTTGGTTTGAAATCATCCCATCTGGACATGGAGCGCAATCATAGCAACAAAATGGCAATCCCTCCTTCTTTTTTCTGCTGTAGCCTGGATAGCAATGGTTGTTGCACAGAGCAAGGGGCTTCACCTGTTCATAAAAATGATAGATCATGTATTTCATTTTTCAGACTTGATTTATGTTTGTTGGTAACAGAACAAGAGATAGAGGCTGCCATTCAGAATATGCAATTGGGCAAATCTCCAGGACCAGATGGACTGACTTCTAGATACTACAAATCGTTGAAGGAATGGCTGATTCAACCATTAAAAGAAGTCTGTAATGAGATCCTAGAGGGAAAAAAGGCACCTGAATCGTGGAAAGAAGCATATATTTCACTCATACCAAAGACAGAGACTGAAAAGACTCAACTGAAGAACTACCGCCCAATATCACTACTTAATGTGGATTACAAAATTTTTGCAGACATTCTGGCAAAAAGATTTAAAAAAGTGTTGATGGAAAAGATTCATAAGAACCAAGCAGGCTTTCTCCCAAAAAGACACCTAGCAGATAATGTAAGGAATATAATAGACATTTTGGAAAAGCTAGAGGTGAACATAAATACTAAAGCAGTACTGATTTTTGTGGACGCGGAGAAAGCCTTTGACAATATCTCTTGGAGCTTTATGATAAAGAATCTTCATGGGATGGGGGTAGGCCAAGGTTTTGAGAATGGTATGGCTGCAATATATTCTGAACAAAAAGCTAAATTGATTGTAAATAACGTAATAACTGAGGAACTTAAGATAGAAAAAGGAACACGACAGGGGTGCCCAATTTCCCCATTGCTCTTTATTTCAGTTCTGGAGGTGTTGCTGAATATGATTAGGAATGACCAGCAGGTTAAAGGAGTGCAGGTCGGAGCTAAACATTATAAGTTAAGAGCATTCGCAGATGACTTAGTATTGACTTTGCAAGAGCCAAACACTAGTACGAAAAAGGTCCTGGAAATAATACAACAGTTTGGCCAGGTAGCTGGTTTTAGGTTGAATAAACAAAAAACTAAAGTTTTAGGAAAAAAATTAACAGATACGGAAAAGGAGAAATTCCAAGAGGAGACAGGGCTGACGGTGGTTAAGAAGGTGAAATATCTAGGGGTTTACTTGACATCTAAAAATGTGAATTTGTATAAGGATAATTATGAAAAATGTTGGTCAGAAATCAAAAAAGATCTAGAAATATGGTCAAATCTGAAATTGTCAATGTTAGGCCGAATTGCAGTGATTAAAATGAATGTATTGCCTAGAATGTTATTCTTGTTTCAGACCTTGCAGATTCTTGACAAGATGGAATGTTTTAAGAGGTGGCAGAAAGATATCTCGAAATTTGTCTGGCAGGGCAAAAAGCCCAGAATTAAATTTAAAATATTGACAGATGCCAAAGAAAGAGGGGGTTTTGCCCTGCCGGACTTAAAATTGTACTATGAGGCAGCAGCTTTTTGCTGGCTGAAAGAGTGGATGCTCCTCGAGAACACTGACATTCTGGATCTGGAAGGTTTCAATAATGCATTTGGTTGGCATGCATATCTATGGTATGATAAAATCAAGCTGCATAGCGCCTTTAAAAATCATATTGTTAGAAAAGCATTGTTTAATGTTTGGATAAGATATAAAGATCTGTTGGAAAACAAAACCCCCAGATGGGTGTCACCAGTGGAGGCTAAGGCAGTGAAGAAACTCAATATGGAGGCCGGATGGCCGAAGTATTGGGAAATTTTGGAACAGGAGGGAGATAAATTGAAACTACAAAGTCATGAGAAAATGAAACATAAAGTACAAAATTGGTTTCAATATCACCAAATAATGGAGTTTTTCAAACAGGATAGGAAAATTGGCTTTCAGGTGGAAAAATCAAAATTGGAGACTGAACTGTTAGAGCCCAATACTAAGAATTTATCAAGAATGTATAACTTGCTGCTGAAGTGGAACACACAGGACGAAACAGTTAAATCGGCTATGATTAAGTGGGCACAGGACATTGGTCATAACATTATGTCTGCTGACTGGGAATGGTTGTGGAACACCGGTATTAAATTCACGTGTGCTGGTCCCGGGGGTAAGGTACCGAGAGTGTAGCAGAGTCCACACGAAGCGGGGCGAGGTCCGATGCAGAGAGCCGGGCGGGGAACAGGAACGCTGGAACAGAAGGCCGAGCAGGCAACAGGAACACCGGATGGTCGGGAACAGGAGGCCAAGCAGAGAACAGGAGTACTGGATAGTCAGGAACAGGTAGCCGAGCAGGGAACAGGAGTACCGGATAGTCAGGAACAGGAGGCCGAGCAGGGATCAAGAACACAGGAAGGTCCGAAGCCAACAACGACGTTGCTCCCGCAACCTGGGGCCGGGATGACTGGGCTTTTATCCTCTTCTAAGGTCAGGGGCGGTCCCGACCCCCAGGAGCCCCGCCTACCCTGGTCTTAAGGCGAGCACTCCTCCTGGGGGCAACTAGTTCCCTTCGCCTCTCTGCCCTAAGCCTCTGCAGATCAGGAGAGGCCGAAGGGTTACTGGGCCCTGGAGGAGGCTCACCTGTGGCCACTGAGTCATCAGGCCCCTCTGGGGCCAGGAGGACTTCACCTGGGGCCAGCTCCTGCTGCACTGCCACAGGTGCAGGCTCTTCAGCCTCTAGGCCTTGCCCCAGTTCAGCCGGCCCTGGAGGCGGGGACTCCTGTGCAGGCTGGGATTCCTCTGTTTCATCCTCCGAATCGGAATCCCAGGCCATCACACCATCCCCCCTCCCAGGCCCCCCCCTCAACCGAGGGTCCGGACCCGGCTTGCCGGGGTACGTCGCATGGAACTCTCGGAGGCAGGCAGGTGCGTGGACGTTGGCCGCTGGTTCCCAGGAACGGTCCTCCGGTCCGTACCCCTTCCAGTCAATGAGATACTGTAGCTTTCCCCTGCGGTATCGGGAGTCCAGGATGCGTTCCACCTCGTACTCAGGCTCTCCCCGAACCAACACTGGCTGCGGTTGGGGACGGTTCGGGTGGAACTCGTCGGGTGGGGCCACAGGACTCAAAAGGGACCTGTGGAAGACCGGGTGAACCTTCAGGGTTGCGGGTAACCGGAGACGGAATGCCACAGGAGAGACTTGGTCCACGATAGGGAACGGGCCGGTGAAGCGGGCGTCCAACTTCCGCGAAGGTCGAGAGGGGTGGAGATGGCGAGTGGAGAGCCAAACCAGGTCACCGACGCGAAGTTCCGGCCCCACCTGGCGGTGGCGGTCGGCCTGGGCCCTGTACGCTTCCTTGGCCTGGTGCAGTTGCTCCACCAAAAGCTGTTGCTGGGACTGGAGCTCTTGAAGCCACTCCGTCACTGCCGGGACCGCGGATGCCGGCAGCACCTCTGGAAACAGCCGTGGATGATAACCATAGCTGGCCTGGAACGGGGTCTGCTGGGTGGACGCATTCACCGCGTTGTTATAGGCGAACTCCGCCAATGCCAGGTGGTCGACCCAGTCATCCTGCTGGTAGCTGCAGTAACACCGGAGGTACTGCTCTAGCACCGCGTTCGCCCGTTCCGTCTGGCCATCGGTCTGTGGGTGGTAGGCTGACGAGAGGCAGACCTCTGTCCCGAGGGTCTGGTGTAATGCTCGCCAGAACCGGGATGTGAACTGAACGCCCCGGTCGGACAACACGCGCTCAGGTAGTCCATGCAGGCGGAAGACATGCTGAAGGTACAGCTGCGCAGTTTCCTGGGCTGTGGGTACAGATGGACAGGGAGCGCAGTGTACCATCTTGGTGAAATGGTCGGAGAAAACCAGAAGGCAGGTACAGCCACAAGACGAGGGTAAGTCCACTACAAAGTCCAACGAAACCGTGTGCCAAGGGCGCGGTGGAACTGGCAATGGCTGAAGTAGGCCGGGGGGTCGCCCAGTAGGACCCTTGGCGCGACGGCAGACATCACAACCAGCAACGTAGCGAGCCACGTCACCCTTCAGGCGGGGCCACCAAAACTCCCGACTGACCAAATGGGTGGTCCGATACCGTCCAAAGTGCCCCGCTGCTGGGGCATCATGGGCCATCCGGAGAACCTCCAGCCGTAGTGGCCCTGGTGGGACGTAGACGACCGTGGTGCAGCAGCAGGCCCTGATGCAGGACCAGCCCCAGATATTGTGGACTGGACCCTTCAGCCAGCTCCCGGAGACAATCCTGGGCCCAAGCGTCGACCCGCTGCTGTTCCCGCACCCGAACCTGCAGTGGCTGCGCCTCCTGGGTGGCCAGGAATGCAGCCGGAGGTAGAATCGTGGTGGGTTCTGCTTGCTGTACCGTGTCTGCGTTGTCTTCAGGTTTCCGGGACAGGGCATCCGCCTTCTGATTCTGAGAGCTAGGGATGTAGCGGATCCGAAACTAGAACCGGGAAAAGAACAACGCCCACCGGATCTGTCTTTGGTTCAGCTTGCGGGTGGTCTGGAGGGACTCCAGGTTCCGGTGGTCGGTTCTCACCTCCACCGGATGTCGTGCCCCCTCAAGATGGTGGCGCCAGACCTCAAAGGCTACCTTGATGGCCAGTAGTTCCCGCTCCCACACAGTATAGTTACGCTCCGCTGGGAGGAGCTGGCGGGAATAGAAGGCGCAGGGTAAAAGTGGCGCTTCCGGTCCGTGCTGCTGAGACAAGACGGCACCGAGAGCCGTACTGGAGGCGTCAGTCTCTACCACAAAGGGTCGAGAAGGATCCGGATGTTGCAAGATTGGCGCTCTCTGGAAACAGGCCTTCAACCCTTGAAACGCCTCCTCCGCCTCCTTGTCCCAGGAAAACGGCGTCTTGGGGCGCAGTAGTCGGGTCAACGGGGTGGTGCGGTGAGCATAGTCCGCAATGAAGGTTCGGTAATAGTTGGCGAACCCCAGGAAACGCTGTAGGTCCTTGCGGTTCCGAGGTGCCGCCCATTCTCGAACCGCTGCCACCTTCCCAGGATCCATCTGCACCCCACCTGGTGAGAGTCGGTGACCCAGGAAGTCCACTGACCGCTGATGAAACTCGCACTTGCTGAGCTTTGCATACAGACGATGCTCGCGCAAGTGCTGCAGCACGGTCCGGACATGGCCTTCGTGGCACGCCGGGTCACGGGAGTAAACCAGAATGTCATCCAAGTACACCACCACGTACTTGTCTAGCAAGTCCTGGAACACGTGGTTGATGTACCGTTGGAACACCGCAGGCGCGTTGCACAAACCAAAGGGCATAACCAGGTATTCGAACTGTCCGTACCGGGTCCCAAATGCGGTCTTCCACTCATCCCCGGCGCGGATCCGAATCAAATTGTAGGCACCCCGGAGGTCTAGCTTGGTGAACACCTGCGCCCCTTGCACCCGCTCCAGTAACTCCGAAATAAGGGGCAAAGGGTACCGGTCCGGGATGGTGATTTTGTTCAGGGCCCGGTAATCATGGCAAAGGCGGAGCTCCCCACATTTCTTTTTAACAAAGAGCACTGGCGCAGCAGTGGGCGAGGTAGAAGGCCTAATGAACCCACGCTCCAGGTTCTTGCGCAAGAAGTCCTGTAAAGCCTCGCGCTCTGGCTCGGTTAACGAGTATAAGCGACTCACCGGTAGAGGCGCTCCGGGCTGGAGGTCTATGCCACAGTCAAAGGACCGATGCGGCGGCAGCTGGTCTGCCCCCCGTTCCTCAAACACGTCGTGATAGTCCCGGTATTCAGCGGGGAGCGTTGCAGCAACCTCCTCAGTGGGCGCAGCTGCTAGCATCTCAGTCTCAGCAGGAGAACTGGGGTCTGGGAAGTGTACAGTCCGTTTGACCCAGTCAATCCGCACATTGTGAGCCTCCAGCCAGTCCATCCCAAACACCAGGGGGAACCGGGGCATGGAGGCAATATCCAGAGTTCGCATCTCACGGTGTTGCTGGAGGCACAGGACCAGGGGCTGGGTCTCCTGAGTGACGGCACCCGAACGCAGGGGCCGTCCGTCGATTGCCTCCACCTGCACCGGTTCTGGCTTGTTCCGAAGTGGCACCCGATGCTGGGCAGCAAAAGCAGCGTCCATATATGAGCGGGTTGCGCCCGAATCCACCAGCGCATGGGTAAGAATCCATGGCCCTCCTGGAGGGTATAGATGTACCGGAACCATAAGGTGTTGTAATTCAATTGGTGCGGCCCCATTCTGTGCTGTTTGGGACCCCAGGTAGCCAGGGCCATCAGCTACTGGGGTTTGGTGGTTTCCCTGTGGCTGGCGTTTCTCAGGACAGGACCTTGCATAGTGTCCGCTTCCGCCACAATATAGACAAAGATTCCCCTCCCGACGCCGCGACTTCTCTGCGGGGGAGAGGCGTGGCCGCACTGCCCCAAGCTGCATAGGTTCCTCCAATGACTTAGCTGGGCCCGTGGGGCTGCTGGTAGACACTGGGGCCAAGAACTGGAGGTGCCGGCGGTCCCGAGCCTGACGCCGGTCCTCTAGTCGATCGTCAATCTGTAGACTCCATTGGATAAGGGTGTCTAGCGTGGTGGGGCGTTCCATCGTGGCCAGCTGGTCCAGTATCTCATCTGAAAGCCCCTCGAGATACTGGTCCCGGAGAGCCGAGTCGTTCCAGGTCAAGTCCTGTGCCAGCAGCCGGAATTCTGTGGTGTATGCGGCCACCGTGGACTTGCCCTGTCTCAACCGCCGAATCGCCCGGTTGGCTTGACTCCCTTTCTGGGGGTTGCCGAACGCGGCCTCCAAACAATTGCAAAACCCCGTATAGTCTGCCAGCAAGGGGGAGTCTTGCCTGAGTAGTGGCAACGCCCACTTGGCCGCCTGGTCCTTTAACAAACTAATCAAAAAGTGCACCTTGGTGCGGTCGTCAGGAAAGTTCCGGGCTCGCCCCTGAATATATAGCTTGGCCTGGGCCAGGAACATAGGAAAGCTGGCCGGGGCTCCATCAAATTTCTCAGGCAAAGCCACTGGGTACTTGCCAGGAGTCGGGGCGTCGGTCCCAGGAGCCGGTAGGGCTTCTAAGCATTGCTGAAGTGCCACGACCGCGTCACTGAGCTGCTGCACGGTGTGAGTCAAGGCCTGGTTCTCCTGGGCCAAAGTCACCAGTGCAGTCGCCTGGTCCTCCATGGCCTCTGGCTCTTCCCGAACGCACCCCTACGAAGGGGGAGTGCGGGTGTGGCGGGAGCAAACTGTGCTGGTCCCGGGGGTAAGGTACCGAGAGTGTAGCAGAGTCCACACGAAGCGGGGCGAGGTCCGATGCAGAGAGCCGGGCGGGGAACAGGAACGCTGGAACAGAAGGCCGAGCAGGCAACAGGAACACCGGATGGTCGGGAACAGGAGGCCAAGCAGAGAACAGGAGTACTGGATAGTCAGGAACAGGTAGCCGAGCAGGGAACAGGAGTACCGGATAGTCAGGAACAGGAGGCCGAGCAGGGATCAAGAACACAGGAAGGTCCGAAGCCAACAACGACGTTGCTCCCGCAACCTGGGGCCGGGATGACTGGGCTTTTATCCTCTTCTAAGGTCAGGGGCAGTCCCGACCCCCAGGAGCCCCGCCTACCCTGGCCTTAAGGCGAGCACTCCTCCTGGGGGCAACTAGTTCCCTTCGCCTCTCTGCCCTAAGCCTCTGCAGATCAGGAGAGGCCGAAGGGTTACTGGGCCCTGGAGGAGGCTCACCTGTGGCCACTGAGTCATCAGGCCCCTCTGGGGCCAGGAGGACTTCACCTGGGGCCAGCTCCTGCTGCACTGCCACAGGTGCAGGCTCTTCAGCCTCTAGGCCTTGCCCCAGTTCAGCCGGCCCTGGAGGCGGGGACTCCTGTGCAGGCTGGGATTCCTCTGTTTCATCCTCCGAATCGGAATCCCAGGCCATCACATCACGGCATGTAATGCCTTAAAGGAAAACATTATGAAAATGGTTTACAGGTGGTACATGACCCCAGTCAAGCTGGCAAAAATTTATCATTTGCCTGATAATAAGTGTTGGAAATGTAAAGAGACTGAAGGTACCTTCTATCACCTTTGGTGGACATGCCCGAAGATTAAGGCCTTCTGGGAAATGATTTATAATGAAATGAAAAAGGTACTTAAATGTACTTTCCCTAAAAAACCAGAGGCCTTTCTCTTGGGCATTGTCGGCCAATTGGTGTCAAAGAGGGATAGAACTTTCTTTATGTATGCTACAACAGCAGCAAGAATACTCATCGCAAAGTATTGGAAGACACAAGATCTACCTACTCTGGAAGAATGGCAGATGAAAATGATGGACTATATGACACAGGCCGAGATGACAGGCAGAATCCGTGATCAAGGAAAAGAGACGGCGGAAGAAGAATGGAGAAAATTTAAGAGATACCTTAAGGACTATTATAAACTTGATGAATGTTAGAATGTTGAGGTTTGCAGGAAAAAAAGGGATACAGTGACATAAGAACAGACTATAGAAAAGATCAAGATGACAGAGGTTGGAAAGGAATGTTTAGAAGTTGCTAAAAAATTATGGACATTGGAATGCAGAAAGGGGGGGTATGGGGGAGTCCCGGAAAAGAAGTTTATGAAAAAATGTTATGAAATTATACGTGTTTGTATGTCTTTTTAGGTGTTTGTTTGTCTTTAAAAATTTTGTAAAACAAATAAAAATTTTATAAAAAAAAAAAAGATTTATGTTTGTTGGGTAGGGGCTCATTCGCACTTACGTGTGCTCTACATTTCTAGGCACAGATCCTGGCTTTCCAGTTCTGTGTCCTTTTTCTTTCTTTTCCCTGAGCATTTCCCTACAAACCCTGCTTTTTACTGCTGAATCAGAGCAAGCGGCAATCCACTCCATAGAACTGTTTGTGGAAAAGGGCAGATTGAAAAGCTACACTGTGTGGGGTTGGACTGTGCTATTGAATGATGTGCTTGGATATTCAGTTTCTCTTTAATAAGACTAAAGAGAAAGCAAACTGGGCTCTCTACTTTTTAATTATAACACCAAGAAATAAAAGGTTTTGAATATATATATATATATATATATATATATATATATATATATATATATATTAGTACTATTACAGGAGGGAAACATCCTCAATAAAGTTTGAAATATTTATTGACTTTCAAAGTTAGCAGTAGATTATATCTTTGTGATTACTGATAATACACAATCAGCATAAATTGTAAATCATCTTCTCTTTGTGTCGAACCAATGAGAGATGGACAGTGAATTTCCAGCTGTGTCACAGCTGCAGAGGGGGAGAGTACCAGCTATCATGAAGGCTCATCTATTTTGGGTCCCCTAAAATAAAATGCTTAATCTGAAGCTAGTGAAATTGAGATAAGAAGTGAAGAGACTCATCAGAAAATTTGAAAGGAAAAATAAACCATCAGAAGAGCAACTCAAACTGAAACCTGACAAGTCCCTTTTGTTTCAATGCAGCTTATTCCTAAATATGTATTGGATCATGACTTTACATCTCAAACTCTTTTAATTCAGTGACAGCAAATTTATAGGAATTCAGTTTCTTTACATTCTTGAAGACTGAATCTATATTGGAATTATGCTTTGCACACTCATATAAGTATATAGTTCAATCCCACCTGATTAAAGGTGCTGTGCCATGTGATGGCCTCCTCCTTCATGGTGAACACTTCTCCAAGAGATGCCTGTGCATCCACCCTTCCTACTTTCACTTTGACAAAGGATTGGTTTGGGAAGGTAACCCAGTTTATTATATCAAATCCAGCTGCTAATTCACCATTTTTATCAAAGGACACAGTATCACCAGCTGTATTGTTAAATGAGATTCTCTTCAGCACAGAGTGAAGCTAGATTTGAAGAGACAGAGGTAGATTTAACAGAATGACAAAAGTGCATTTCCCCCCTTGCACGAGAGAGAGGAAAAAAAACAGATAAGAGTTTAAGGAGAATGAAATTTAAACCTTAGTAATAAACATGCTTTGGTTTGTTAGGCTTATTTGACAACCTAATGTAATATTTTTCATATTTTATAAATAAATTATTGTTATTCTAATATTTATTGCTGAGTTCATATATTTCCATAATTTCTGCACTTTGATTTAATAAACATTTCAAATTTGTTTTGTATTTGCTCTGACTCAGCTTCATTTTTGTTTACCACAACTAGATCAGTGGAGCAAAACTAGGAACCTATTTTCAACCGATAATCCTCATGTGAAAGTACACATACTACAGGGATTGTTTGAAACTCAAATTAATTTCTGAGTGCATAGAAAGTAGAAGGTGAAAATCTTCATTTGTAGCCTTCTGAGGTGCTTTCAGTGAGGGGGCAAAGCAATGTATAGAAGAGATAAAGTTTTATAGACAGTTTTATTCTGTTTTACTGATATTCTCCATGAACTGAGCATCATAACATATTACATTAGGCATGACAAGATTCTGGGTGTGAAATTTACCTGCCAAGGTTCCACATTTGGAGGATCCAAACTACTTCCATGTGCCATCACTCTGTGCTTTAGCCTAGATAAGTAAATTTTATCTAAAGAATGTGCTATGGCATAGACTGCATTATAAAGGCTGTAACTTTGGCCAGTCATGCTCATTTCAAAAAGAGCACCAGGGAGACTGTCCAGCTTCTCTTGACCAGTGCAAGTAGCCATCCTTTGCTTCTGCTCATTGGAATCAGAAAATAGGCAGTTGAATGCCTTTTGCCAGAACATCCTAAGAAAACCATCTCCTTTGGGATAGCTAGGATGAAGGACCTGCAAGAATTGTGTAAAGCCTGGCACTTTGTTTGAGTGAACTGCAAAAGATAAGGCACCATTGAAGGCTTGTATGTCAAAATCTCTTTGCATTGTTTCCAATGAGAAATTCCACTGGGCTGTCATGATCCATACTTTATGTATAGAAAACTCTGTAGTACCATCTAAGAATGAATATAAAAATGCCATCCATATCAGTGTTGTCATGGTCTGAGGTTCTGCACATACAACCAGTACTTTAACTTTTGAGACAGTCCAGAAAAAGGATTTGGCCTGGATGAGTACTAATGAACTAAAATTGTCTATAACTTGAGATATGGCTGGAGTTTTTTCATTGAAGGCAGTACAGATTCCATGCTGGAAAAGCATTGGTGTTAAAGTCAGCATGAACTTTTCACCATTGTCATTATCTGATGCAACAATCCCCACCCATGTCCACTGGAAATGTAGAAGAAGATGGACAATACCAATGTATTGATGGGCTTCATTGGGGACAATCCGGTAGAAGGAAGGGAGTTGAGATTCATTACTCAAAACAAGAGCTAATATACTGTAAGCAACCTAAAAAGAAAGAGGTCAGTTTCACCATGGTAGACAGATTTAATGCTAAATAGTAGACATAATACTAAATGGTAATTAATCAAAATATCTGTTGACTAGCTGTAACACATAAGAATTTCATGAAGAAAAAAATAGTTTTTTATATAGGAATAATTTGAAACACATATGACTATTTCATGTTTATCATGCTAATTATGATCATGGAGGTCACCCCCCACCCCACATGTGGTTGTTGTCTAATAACACCACTAGTAGCAAAAATATGCAAAGTAGCCACATGTCAGAAATTGCTTAGGATGTTTCTGCATATTAAGCCCCGAACTCTTATTTCTAGGAGGGCTCAAGACTTAGTTAGAAAAGAAAGAAAGGACAGACTCTTCCTCTGGGGCACTTCCCAAGAGGCAGCACTGGAAGTTTTCATGGATTTGAAAGTCCTGGCATAGGTCATGCAGCTCATCCACATCATAAAGATTCATGTAATCAATATTTTTCCCCATCCCGACACTTTGTTGTCAGTAATATATTTCTCTCTCACCGTCACTTTTTTTTTCCTCAGAAAAAAGGAGAAATAAATTCTAAAGGTAATCCAGCAAGGTTTCTCTCTCTCTCTCTCTCTCTCTCTCTCTCTCTCTCTCTCTCTCACACACACACACACACACACACACACACACACATATATATATATATATATATATATATATATATATATATATATATCAGTGTCAGGTGAGTTAAATAGCCTACCTGTGGAATCTTGTAAAGGCCTAAGATACTAGCCATGAGAAGGGAGATTTCAGAGTCTAGTCCTGCAATAACAGTTATCATATTCTCATTTTTATTACATTTGAAGTTTGGGACAATTCTTTCTGCCGTTGTCAAAAGTTTCATGGTGTTCTGAAAAGTCATCCTTGCATCTGTGTAGCTTTCATAGATGTGGAATCCCAGACTGACATTTGGTAGGATCTTGGGGTTCTCATTTATCTGCTTCACAGAAAATACCAAGGAGAGAACATGCTGGTAGTTCTTTGGTATTGCACTAAGGAAGAGTAAAACATCTGAATGATATTAAACATTTCAAGATGAAAGAGTCAGTTCTTCCTTTCTAGCTTTTGAGTACACAGGTAACTTTGTGTCTTGATTATTTTTCTCCCCACCTTTCTTCCAATAAACCCAGCAATATTAAAGCAAAGAAAGAAGTATGGAAATAAAACATATAACTTCTGCCTCTGCCCTGCTTTCAAATAAAATCCATTACCCCAATTTAGCCAAATCTAGGCCCATGTAACTCATTTTGACTGATAGAATAAACAATGGAGGCTAGGAGGGAAACTTTGATGCAATTCAACATACATATGTAGGATGAAAGGGCACTCATAAGGAAGGCTGAAGATAAAATAGGAAGGAAATTACAAAATACACTAACATGTTTTGGAAACAGAAGAAAGAATTCACAAAAGGAGGAGAAAAATAACAGAGAAGAAGATATGAAGATCATAAAGTTGAAGGAAGCAAATATATTACTTTGAACATGCTTAAATGCAACCTCAAAAATATCATATGCAGACTGCTTCCTGAAGTAAATTCTTGCAGTGGAAAAGTATGCCATCGAGGGCAACAGTGATTTTCTTACATAAATTCATCTACAAA
Organism: Podarcis bocagei; assembly: GCF_964188305.1. Taxonomy (NCBI): domain Eukaryota; kingdom Metazoa; phylum Chordata; class Lepidosauria; order Squamata; family Lacertidae; genus Podarcis; species Podarcis bocagei. The sequence continues at coordinate 34,062,535 of NC_138138.1, read as the reverse complement.
CTTTGTTTTAGGGTGGTCCCAGAAATATATTTCATCATTTACACAACCAAATTGAGAAGCAATCACTCCAATGATTAGTTCTCCTCTCTGATAATACTGGTATGGAAACTGGAACGGATCATTTATGGTGCATACAACAGAATGTTTCTTGCAATCAGTTGGAGAAAGTTGTAGCCACAAGAAGAACAGAATAAGCAGCAAAAATGTATCTGCCATCTAGGGGCCAATTGTGATGCTGAATATCTACTTTCTCTCTATCATCCAACATCAGTTGGTCTCTAAGAATTTTCCTTCAATGGCTCAGGATTATTTTCATAAAAAGGCAAGTGCCAAAAAATTGACTTATGAAAGCCTGCATGTTCAGAGCTCCTCATGAGCGGACAGAGTGGCTTGTATTTATTTTATGTAAATTTTCAGACTATGTTATTGATTGTGTTTGTATTCTGAGATAATCCACATGGGATTTGACTAGATATTTGATGAAAACAATAATTTGATATAATTACCAGGTTCAAAATCATCTTCTCAGAGCACTGTGTTTTGCAAGACATCACATTTAGCAGAAGTGGGAAAGAATGATACTTTCACTGTAACTTGATTGCCACTGTAGTCCTATATCCAGCAAAAGTTAAAGAAAAGTCTTTCTACGCACACAGAGAGAAGTCCACCTGTGGGATTGGGGCCTCCAGTACATGCACAGTGGCATGATATAGCATCGGCATTGTTCCGTTGGTGGTGAAGTGCAAAATGGGGAATTCTAGGGGGATCATGTATTCCCACTATTATAAGCTCTCTCATTTCCCCCAACACATTATCAGCAAGGGCATGAAGCAAGTTTCTCTGCCACAGAATTTCTCTTCTGCCCTGTCATAGCATTGCTTTGTTGTCTAGACACCATTTTTAATTGTGGACTTAATATGACTTTGTGAGATCTGTGGAACTGTAGCATTCTCATCAGCTGGAAGACTGTGTGTGTGTGTGCGTGTGTGCGTGCGCACGCACGTATTGAGCAGCTAATGTGCATAACAGCAACTGTGCACATTCACCAGGTCTCGTGGAAATTGTGTGCACAATCCATCCATGAAGACAGAACTGTGTATGTTTCCATGTTTATATATGTATTCCCCTGCAGGCCTTGGGGAACGTGCTCATCTTGAATGCATTTTGCACAGTTTAAAAGCATAATCATGATATTCAATAGGAATGTGTATCTCATATTAATATACACTGAATCCAATTTATGAGGCTAGCATGCAAGCTTCAGTAAACCCAGTGAAATTTTCTGTGTAAACATGCATAGGATTACCCTGTGATTAATTATGCAGGGGGGGGGCTTACCTGCACCCCCACAATATTCTATTCAAGTTGGCACCCTGTTTTAAACTATGCCATGCTATGGATCAATTAGCTGTTTATGGAGACCAAAAGAGGCAACCATGGTGACAGCACTTCATTTGCTTTCAAATGTTTTATTCTGCTTTTATTTCTGTTGGGAACCTCCCAGAGTGGCTGGGGAAACCAGATGGGTGGGGTATAATTAAGTATTATTATTAGTATTATATTTTTGATCGAGAAAAAATATACAGTGGTACCTCGGGTTAAGTACTTAATTCATTCCAGAGATCCGTTCTTAACCTGAAACTGTTCTTAACCTGAAGCACCACTTTAGCTAATGGGGCCTCCTGCTGCTGCCGTGCTGCCAGAGCCCGATTTCTGTTCTTATCCTGAAACAAAGTTCTTAATCTGAAGCACTATTTCTGGGTTAGTGGAATGTGTAACCTGAAGCGAATGTAACCTGAAGCGTATGTAACCTGAGGTACCACTGTATAGTTATTTTTAGTCATATCTTTCAGTTTGTGTCTTTTATTGTTGTTGATCACAAGCTACCATTGTGCACTCACATCTCTTAAGACTGCAGTGGTGCAGCTAGGGTGTGTCTTGCTGCAAGTGGAATTCTTGATCTGGACCTTGTAGAGTGTATACAACCTGAGCCTATAGCCTCTTTCAGCTCAACTCTCACACAACTTATCCTGGCTTTTGTCCTTTTAACTACCAGCCAGGTGAGGGGGAAAGGTCCATGTATTGGCACACAGTAACTTTTTTAGTTACACTAATGAAAGTAATGGTTTAGACCACAGCGCCACCCGCATCCCTATTTTTCCAAGTAGGATCTTGCTATTATAAAGGTGTCAGTTCATGTACACCATAGTTGAGTGGAAGTACTCAGGGTGTGGGTTAAACCACAGAGCCTAGGACTTGCCAACCAGAAGGTTGGTGGTTCGAATCCCCACGACAGGGTGAGCTCCCATTGCTCGGTCCCTGCTCCTGCCAACCTAGCAGTTCGAAGCACGTCAAAGTGCAAGTAGATAAATAGGTACCGCTCTGGCAGGAAGGTAAACGGCGTTTCTGTGCACTGCTCTCGTTCGCCAGAAGCAGCTTAGTCATGCTGGCCACATGACCCGGAAGCTGTACGGCGGCTCCCTCGGCCAATAAAGCAAGATGAGCACCATAACCCCAGAGTCAGCCACGAATGGACCTAATGGTCAGGGGTCCCTTTACCTTTACCTTTACCTTTACCCAGGGATAGAGCATCTGCTTTCCATGCAAAAGCCCCCTCATTCAATCACTGGCATCTTCAAATATAGCTGGGAATTGACCCAGTCTGAAATCCTGGACAGTTACTGTCTCTCAGTGTCGACAATACTGTAATAGATGGGTCAATATGCTGACCCAGTATAAAGTGGGCTTCCTATGTTCTAATGTGCTCTCTAAGCTTATGAAACCCTATGTTGCCTCAGCCCCCCTGAGAAATGAAACCCAGCTGACTGGGAAATGTCTAGAGTTTCAGAACTGGAAGGGAATTTTTTTTGTCACATCACCTAGGTCAAGCTCATGGTCTTGAGCAATTTTCGGCCTTGGCCCCAGCCTGGTGGAATCCTCTGCCACAAGAGATCAAGGCCCTGCGGGATTTGACATCTTTCCGCAGGGCCTGCAAGATGGAGTTGTTCCACCAGGTCAAGCCGGGGCTTAGCCTGACTCCCCTTTTCTTTTTTTGTATAAGTACTAATATGAAAGAGGGCTCCCAGCATTTTCACAGGCCCATATAAGATCAGCGTAAACAGTTGGGACAATGAGCACTTACTGTTCCCAACCCTAACCCTGTGGAAAGCCATCTAATCAGACTTTAATTTGATTTTGACATGTTTTTTGGTGGTAATTTAATTATTGTTTGATTTTATACCATTGTTAGCTGCCCTGAGCCCGACTTCGGCTGGGTAGGGCGGGATATAAATAAACGTTTATTATTATTATAGGTATATGAAAGGTAAAAAAGCTGGCATGGCAGCAAACTAAATGAAATAGGGAGGAAACATGAATTAAGGGACGCGGGTGGCGCTGTGGGTTAAACCACAGAGCCTAGGACTTGCTGATCAGAAGGTTGGTGGTTCGAATCCCCATGACGGGGTGAGCTCCCGTTGTTCAGTCCCTGTTCCTGCCAACCTAGCAGTTCGAAAGCACATCAAAGTGCAATTAGATAAATAGGTACCGCTCCAGCGGGAAGGTAAATGGCGTTTCCGTGCGCTGCTCTGGTTCACCATAAGCGGCATAGTCATGCTGGCCACATGACCCGGAAGCTGTCTGCAGACAAACGCCGGCTCCCTCGGCCAATAAAGTGAGATGAGCTAAAGTGGTGCTTCAGGTTAAGAACAGTTTCAGGTTAAGAACAGACCTCCGGAACGAATTAAGTACTTAACCTGAGGTACCACTGTATATGTGTTGATAAAAGAGATTAGTCCATTATCTGAGGATAAAACAGAGGGGAGGAAAATCAAAGTGGCAGGGTCCTTTTCTAAGTTAGATATTATTGATTTTTGTTTGTTTATCTTTTCATTTTTTAAAATAAATTTTATTAGGATTTTTAAAGAGAAATACAAAGCTTAATATCAATTTTATTGTCCAAAACCAAAACATTGATCTAAATACACTGAGAACATAGAAGAGGAGAAAAGGGGGGGGGATAGGAGAGAGAGAGAGAGAGAGAGAGAGAGAGAGAGAGAGAGAGAGAGAGAGAGAGAAGTAAAGAAAAAGAAATAGATAAGAGATTTAAAAAGAGAGTGAGGAAAATAAAGTTCCATTTGCAGGAGCTGTGGGGTGGAAATTAGAATATAATACTACTACCACTACTACTACTAATAATAACAACAACAACAATAATATCCAGCAGCAAAAACATTAATATTTTAACATATTGTTCAGCATTGTACAACATTCAAATTTTACTCATAGTAGAACAGATCAGAAACCCTACTAAATTAATTGCAGCAGAGTGATCCTACTCTGGACAAAAGATAATGAGTTTACCACACCAATTAACACCTTCTGCTTCTCCTAGTGTTTTGCTGTGTTTGAGACCACATAAATGTCACCACATGTGGAACTGCTTCTCCCTCCCCATATAATTATACCCATATAATTGTCCTGCTCACCAAGCCCCATGGCATATTTGAAAGCCTTGAGAAAACTAAACTGTTGTATCAGAAAGTGATTATAAAAGGTTTCTCCAAGGCTCAGAACTGGCCCAAAGGGTCAGGTTTGGATATAGTTCTGTCACTCTGTGTTCTGATAGTTTTAGAGTAAGAGTACACAATTGGATGTCCTGTGATTATTACCAGTGAAAATGGTTTGTGAGTAGCTTGAGCAATCTGCAACTCATGCTATTTCCCCAAGGCAGACTCCATTTCTAGATATTGCTTATATGGGAAAATAATACAGCCTTGATGCATAGGTACAGGAAAGTTACAAAAAGAACTAGCATAGGGAAAGATTATTAAGGATTATTAAGTAGAAAGAGAGGGACAGTGATGCTGACATGCTCTAATACCAACTTATCAATGTAGTAATGGAGTAAATCTCATTGAAAGTAAGTCATAACCTGGGTGATCTGAAGAAAACCGAAGCATGTGTTTCTGGAAGGGAAGTTTTGTTCCCCAAATGGTGATGTTATTTGTGTTTCTGTTTGGTCTTCTCCCACATATTGTCAGCAAGACCATTTGCATTCCTCCTATCTTGAAGACTCATTCTAATAGCTGCAGAGTAAGTAACTCCTTTATATCACAGGATTTTCCTTAGCTGGGAGACTTTTATGCAACATTGGTGAATAGAAGTGTGTGCGTGATTAAGACATGTAAAATACAGCCAAACTGATAGCAATGGAGGCATTATCTTAAGCCAACTGGTCAAAGTGGCATTGAGGTCTCCTTGAAAGCAGGTCACAACCAGACTGGTCTGAATATGCTAACTGCAGTTCAATAAAACTGTGTTTAGAAATGAGATTTTGGGTTTCTGCTTGGTCTTCTCCCTTGTGTTGTGAACAAAACCAATACTGGTTCTTTCAGCTTGAATTTCTGATCCTCTAAATGCAGAGGTAATGACTACTTCTTTATTTAACAGGAGTTTTCTCAGTCAGGAGACCTTTTCATTGGACAAATTGCTTCTCGGTTCTATTTGGTGAACTTCACTCATATTTTCAATAAACAGCCTTCTTCAGTGTTGAACAAGGACATCATGTAAGGCATTTTCATTCTTTTAACTAAAGCATTCATTTGTTTACCTCATAGAAACTGTGAAAAGACAATGAAGCAATGGGAGCTCTTTACCTAACAAAAAGTGGCATGCAATCCACATGTAGGTGCTTCTGACATTGTACTTGCTATGATATCTGGATAAGACATTTTTTAGTATTTGAGAATTTGGTCCAGATTTCCAGCACATCATTCTAAGGTCATTTAGACATAACATTTTGTAACCCAATTGTGTGCATTTGGTATTCTCCTTGCATCTGCTAGGACAGACGATCATTTTGACCATTTCATAACTCTTCCTATTTTCTCTGCAGCACTGCTTTCTTTCATGAACCCAATTGCCTTTTTAAAAATAATAAAACAAAATGTATTTATTTTAATAGTATTTTTCAAGTACTATATTGGGATATTCCATCCCCTGAGGCTTGCAATTCTGTGCCAGATTATTCTCTGATATTTCTCTTGTGTTTCTGGCATCATCCAGATTATTCTCTGATATTTCTCCTGTGTTTGTGGCATCAATCTTGTCCATGTTTATTTCAAACATTAAAGTGAGCCATAGAATTCTAGAGTTAGAAGAGACCATGACGGTCATCTAGTTGAATGTTCTTAATAGTTGTGATGTGTACTTTAGTATCTACTTTTTGCCTTCTCTCCTATTAATTTTAAATATTCCTGATGGTAATTACTGGAAAAATTCGCTCTAAATGTAGTTAGAAATGAGAGCTGTGAGATTCTTGCCTGACATGTGAATGTACCCTCTGTCCAGCGAATGTTTTTCCCATCTACCCTCTCCTATTATCCATATGGAGATAACCATACTATCCTACTTAACAAGGATTTTTATTTTTTTTGACAATGTATGTGAAGCATTTTTCATATGGTGTTCCGACTGCTGGCTAACAGTCTCTTTGTCTTCATAGCTCAGGATGGCTAGTTGATATTTTCTTAGTTGGAGCTGAAG